>NW_026651531.1:302099-604198 GCF_028751815.1 Salvia miltiorrhiza
TGTCTTGACAATAGCTCCATATTGTCGCCAATTAGGAGGATATTATCTACATAAAATGCAAGATAAACCACATCACCGATGACACGAGAGTGATTGACACGAGATGCTTCTCTCCCTCCCTCACGTAACCTTCAGGTTGTTGCACATGGATGTCCTTACCTTTTCAAAGGTAATATATATGACATCCATTTGCCAGACCTCGATGGTTTAAGTGAGCTGCTATGGGTAAAATGATCCGAATGTTCTGAGCATGGCACTGGCAAAAATATCATAACATATACCCTTACACTGGGCATAACCTTTCGCCACCAGTCTAGCTTCGAAAGCTACGACCTTGCTCATTCGGGTCTGTCATTATCTTGTATACTCACTTACAACCTAAGGCTTTACTGTTTCCTGGTAGCAAGATTTTCTAGTATACACCCATATTCTTAATGGATTGCTCCATTGAGGCGTGCCAGGAATCTACATTCTCGTCTTCCACTAATTCCATGTAGATATCTGGGTCGATTCTCTTATATTCACTACCAGGGACTGAATCCATAGATCTTCCCAAGAACATAAATCGATCGGGTTGTCCCACAACCCTCCCACTACAATGGATCTGTGGTGGCACATGTGTGTCAACAGTGCGTGCAGTGTCTTGTGGTACAAAACTCTTGCACACTTGGCTTGGGTGATGGAATCGCCTGTCTAATGTCTTCAATTTCTTGAAGCACACTATCTGACTTGGATTAGTGATTACTCCCATAGTCCACTTCTAAGAATCGTATGTCATTGCTAATAACCACCTTCTGATTCTTTAGGACTAATTGCAAAGATGCATAACTCATCATCGGACATATTTTTCCAAGAGTGACCTATTTCTTCTCTCCACCACACCATCTTATAGGGATTACACGGTGTAGTAAACTGGGTTGGAATCTCAAACACTGACAATGAATCAGAAAAGATCATTCCTAACACATTATTGGCCTTTTATCCCCTTTGCCATGAATGACCCGGTCTCCATCTTTTTCTCTATACAGGATTCACAAGTTCCAAATGGTACAACCTGGATTGAATCCAATGTACTATTTAGACACAAGCCTTTGGATCCTGTTAGGATAGATGTGACCTAATCTAGGGTATCAATATATGTGTAAGATCCTCATGAGAGATTAGCCTTAACTTTTCTCTTTCTTTTGTTCGATGATGTAAATGCAATATAAAGGTATTTCGTAGACAAGTTATAGTATGAAGAGAGATGTTCAAAAATACCAGAATAGACAACTTTGTCATTTCTTATGATAGAAATACTACTATAAAAAATGACATGTGATCCATCTATTCAAAATTTTGAAACATGATAAGGAACTCTAAAAAACTAAACTATGTCTTTAGAACTTAAAGACAAGTCTCCAATTGCAACAACTGCGACTCTAGTCACGTTGCCTACGAAGACAATCATCTCATCACTTCTCAGCTTCCTTGTCAGCCTAAAAGCCATGCAAGGTGCAACAATCATTATCAGTTTCTCTCGTTATCCACTACTCACAACTGAGTAGAAAATGAGCTGACATGTCTCAGTTACTATAGCAAGTGAAGTACCTTAACCCTTTGCCTTGAGTATTGAAAGAAAAAAAAAATCTCCAATACTCAATCTTACTACTCCCACTATTTCCCTTGTCTTTCTTGCCCATTGGACCCTACTTCTTCCCGTCCTTCAACAAAGAAGATGGCCATTCTTTGGCAATAACAAGTGTTTGCACATCTTTTTCCCACAACTTCCTTAGCTGTAACTAGAGCATTCAACAACCCAAAAAGAGTATTATCTTTCTTGCTCATAACAGTGTTGAGGCGGAAGTTCTTAATTAAAAGACTTGGGAAGAAAGTTCAGGATAATATCGACTTTTGCCTCACCGTCGATACTCCCACTGAGCAAGTCAAGTCCGTCAAAAATTTGCATGACATGCTCGTGCACTGAGCTGTGCTCACTCATAAAATTAACAAGATTACTCTCATCAAATTTAAATGAGCAACTCAGTCCGACTCTCTGAACACTTTCTTAAGATTCAGCATGATGCTGATAGCATCATCCATGCCCTGATATTGGAGCTACAAGGTTTGTGACATTATACTCTTAATATAGTATATAGCCACATTATTCTTCTTATGCCACCTTTTATGTAATTCCTTTTTCTCATCAGTTGACTCATTGTTCGGACCATAAGAACGTGGAGTAGTAGGCAACACAAAAATTATGTTTAGTTTGTGATAAAGATAAAAATCCAAAACTGCATTTCCATTTTATATATGTGGACCGGTTAAAAGACTTTGTGCAAGAATAAATAAACAATAAGAGACATAGACATATCTGAAAGTAACGAACATAAAGCACATAATTCGTAACAATAATATTGTAACCTTTTGATAAAACAATAATAATGAAACCTCCAACCGCTCAAAGAATCCCATGTGCAAGCCACGTGGTGTGGACGTTTACACACGAACTCCTCAACCAGACTATACACCTAGTCATTTAATTTCCATCCATGTCAACTTAACCTTTTGACAAATGAAATTAATAGTTGGCACCTTAACTAGACCATATCATCATCAAGAAGGGACTCCTTTGGGAGTTGTACATTGTACTTGATATGATATATAAGCAATGACCACATTTTAACCTTGAAAATTAAATTCTCGAAATTGACATACTCACTCGGACCATGTCGC
The DNA here is from genome assembly GCF_028751815.1 of Salvia miltiorrhiza. Lineage (NCBI taxonomy): Eukaryota > Viridiplantae > Streptophyta > Magnoliopsida > Lamiales > Lamiaceae > Salvia > Salvia miltiorrhiza. Next base: position 304,818 of record NW_026651531.1, read on the forward strand.
TTTCAATTTAATTTTCTTGGTTATCTTATTTAATTCCATTCTCCAAAGTACTTGTGAAAATTACACAAGTAAGCCACGTGGTGTGGACGTTTACTGCATAACTCCCACTACTTTAATGGTTTAAATATTTTTTATAGAAACCTCATCTGACAAACTTATGAAAGAACAAACATGAAGTAAGCCACGTGGTGTGGACGTTTACTCATATTGTCAATCATTTTGTCTAGAGACCGCATGTGGATGTCTATATAATTTTAAGAATAAAAATTATTTAAAAATAACCACAATCTAACTTTGAAATTAAATTTTCGAATTTGACATACTCACTCGGACCATGCCGCATTCAATTTAATTTCTTAGTTATCTTATTTAATTCCATCCTCTAAAGTACTCGTGAAAATTATACAAGTAAGCCACGCTGTGTGGACGTTTACTGCATAACTCTCACTACTTTAATGGATTTAAATATTTTTATAGAAACCTCATCTGACAAACTTATGAAAGAACAAACATGAAGTAAGCCACGTGGTGTGGACGTTTACTCACATCGCCAATCACTTTGTCTAGAGACCGCTTGTGGAAATCTAAATAATTTTTAATCATCCATAAAATTATTAATACAGCTTAGTCTTTTTCTTTCAAAAGGTTTGATCATGCTCAACACATAATCCTAAACATGCTCATCTAGAACGCAACATGTAAAACATGCTCGCAGAATTCTAAAACATGCTTAAGAAAACGATAAACCTAGCATGCTTGTCTAAGCGCAGTTAATAAACACATATTAACAAGCAAAGACAAAACAGCATGCAAAGAGCATAAATGATTAACACCACGACATGCAAAGAACAGAATTAAAACAATAAAGTTCTTCGTGACCCATTCGTGGAACCCCAAATTTTTAATCTATTACAAAGAACAGAAAAGAAAAAGAAATAAAACTTGGCCCGAACATCTTCATCAGGCCCGTCTTTGAATTTAGGGTTTGGCCCCCCTAGGGTTTGAGAATTCACGCCAGCTAGGGTTTGGAAACCCTAGCAGCCGCCGCCACCTTACCACGCAGCAGCTCGGACGGCGCCGTTCCAGCAGACCTCGGCGCGGCAGTTTCGACGCGAGCAACAGCAGCTCGGCGCGGCAGACCCAGCCTGGGCAGACGGCCGTGCAGTGCAGCGCTGGGCGCGTACAGGCACGCGCGCGCACGCTGCCCCAGCACGCACAGCCCTCGCCCTAGCCGAGTCCAGCGCCTCCTCGGCATGAGCAGCAGCCTCCTAGGCGCGAGCAGCGGAAGCACAGCAGCAGCATAGCTCGACAGCCTCGGCGCGTGGTCACGGCAGACCCGGCAGACCCAGCGCGCAGACAGCAGCCTCGGCAGCAGCGGCATACACCAGAAGCGGCAGCAGCGGCGGCATGGCATCGCTCGACCGGGTGCGCAGCGCACAGCGCGCAAGCGCGCATCCCTCGGCATGCGCAGGCCCCGCCTCGCCCTAGTCTTTGTCCGCAGCCGTCCAACCCATCCTCCGTTAATCCGGTCTGATCGTCGTCGTCTTCATCTCGTTTTCAACAATTACAGATTACAACCGAAAAACAAAAGAATTGAAATTGTAATCTAACCACAGATTTTCTCGTGGTGGAAAAACGATTACAACGTCAAAACAAAGTATTCCACGAATCAACAGACTACGAAGAACAACAGCAGTAAAAACAACACACATTATTAATCGTACATAAATTAATAATACAGCCAAGAAATTAATCCTGGGCTCTGATACCAATTGAAGGAATATTAAATTGAATTAACGTTCCGTTTGCCCGATGATCGCTTCTTGGAATATTATTAATTTATAATACAACGATTAATCCCTAACATGCTCCTATGAATTTAAGTGCTGCACGTTGGAGTTCAGAAATACCTGAAGAATTCAGAAGAATTCGTCAAATCGCAGCTGAACAGACCAGTCAGCTTCAAACCTTCGTTTGAAGCCTCAAACGTCCTCAAATCGTATTCTGCCCAGAAATACGACTTCTTCGTCTTCGAGAGAGCTTTCCGTGGCCGCCTGTTTCGCCTGCATCGGAGTTCTGTGGAGGAAGTTATGGCCGTTCTCCTGAAACTGCCAGAACTTGATTTCCTGCGAAAATCTGACTCCAGCTCTGATCTTCTGAACTGTATCCCGCTCAGCTTTCACCGTTGGATGGACAACGTTCTATGAAAGTCCCAGGCGAGAAAAAGTGCTATGCACGATCGGCGCTACTCACTGCTCTCAAAAAACCCTAATTTTATCTGTATGTTTTCCTGAGAGCTGACAGCTGGATTTATAATAAAATAAATACGTGTGAGGCGCCTGATCTCTGTGCTTGGCGTTTTCTTCTCCATCTTGGGCTAGGAGACTTTGGGCCAGTCCAGGGACCAGATACAAGGAATAAAGATGGGCCTCAAATAAATTAATTTATCTATGGTCAGCCCAGACCATAATTAATTTATAAATATCAGTTCATTCCACTAGAGAACCAATATTGACTTACCCCTTTATTGCCGGTATTGAGTCGGGGCTTGTATTTAGACTTATTAAATCCTCGTATTTAAAATATCCGACATCCATTAATTAATTAGAGCTTTGACAGCTTAAATTAATTAATCTCTTTGTAATCCTTAAGCAGTACCACTCAAACCTTATTATTGCGTTTGAACTTAATCAACCTGCAGGGTTTAACGCAATAAATATTATTGAACTCCTTAAGGGGATGTCATTATCCTATACGGATACGAGTACTAATACAGATAATCAAATATCATATATTAACCGCTATCACCCAAGATACAGAGTACTCAAGTTACTATATAACTCTCACTCATAGTAAATCAAAGTGATACACGAATTAACATATATATTCGAAATCTTATTAGTATTAAGATTTTATTAAGTCACCGAGATCTTGATTCTTCACTTAAGTCAGATAGAAGAATACATCTCACTGTGGTCCTGTCAATACGTTATGACGTACCAGTATAGACAAGTAGTCAAGACAAACTACTTCCATCTATACCGCAGCCTAAACCGATGACTCATCCTAAAGTCATCTCGGTTGTGATCATATTATATCTCTTAAGGTTAATCCAATTATATGGTCTTCTGTGATCTACAACACACCATATAATCTACTTGTATAGAGATAGAGAACATACATATGCAATCATGAACACAATCAGATAGGAGATTGGATAGTGAACTTAGGAAACATTGTATACAAGCATAAAACGTTCTTGCTTTCAGTATACAAATCCAACAATATTCGCTTCATTCCGCTGGGACAGTTGGCTTTGAGAAAGATATTCCAAAATGTCTGTATCGTTCTCAACATCTGGTGCAACATTTCCTTCTTCAACTTCGACTGTAAATTCATCAGAACGACACTCCTTTCGGAGAAAGTTATGCAATCCAGCACAAGCCAAAACTAACTCTGCTTGTGTTTGAAATGGGAACGGAGGAGCTGTTTTGAAAATTGTGAAACGTGATTTGAAGATTCCAAAAATTCGTTCAAGCATGTTTCGCAATGATGCATGTCGAAGATTGAACAACTCATCTGCATTTCTTGGATGACGACCGTTACCACCGAAATCTTTGAGATGATATCGAACGCCACGTAACGGAGCCAAAAACTGACGACGATTAGCAAATCCACAATCTACTAGAAAATATTTATCTTGAGGCACGTGGAGTCCATTTGGTCTAGACAATGCATCACTTAAAATTTTGGAATCATGGGCTGATCCTTCCCATCCACTAAGCACATAGATGAACTGCAAATCAAAGTTGCAAGCTGCCAAAACATTTTGCGAATTCACCCCATGACGGTTACGATAACAGCTCACGTCTTTACCTCTTATCATGGCCGGGATATGAGTGTAACGCCCCGCTTTTCCCTAGCTAAATTTAGAGTGAATTTTAGACTTAAAAGTATGAGACGATACACGCTGGAGAAATGAAACGATTTATTTTTAATTCCAACACATGATTTACAAAAAAAAATATTCGTAAATTTAGTTATTTAAATTCTTATGCATTGCATTTTATTTTAATTGAGCATTGGAACATTTATATGAGCTATATATTTAGGGAACCCTGAAGAATTTTTACAGATCTATTTATCCATTTAGAAGATTTTTATTTGTCATATCATACCAACACATCCTTTTCAACCACTTCCTTCCACCTCCATGGCAGCCATGCCTCAAGGTAGGCTAGGCCTTCCTTTACACTTAACATCACCATCAATCCCCTGCGCCATACCTATTACAGCACACTCCATGCTTCTACAAATTCATTGACATACTTTACTCATTCTCCTCCATTTCTTCACAATCTCTCACGCAATTTATCATCTTTCACTCTCACAAGAAACACCAAGACAAAGGTAAGAACTGCAATCAAAATTCATTACCTTCTTACAAAGCAAGCTCTCCACTTCAATGGCTAAGCTATTTGTGAATCAATTTCAGCGACCAAACAAATTCAAGCAAGCCGACCCAGCCGAAACCTTTCTAAAAGGTTTTACTTCTAAATCCTCATGCCAATTCCTTAAGTTTTTATTGAGTCAAAAGCAAAGAAAAAGACACATACATTTACAGCACCATTTCAACACATATATATTTGTATATGCAAATGAATAGAGTTTATATATTTTACATGAACTGAGTATGAAATATTTTAAGAAAGAACTTTTGCTTTGAGCTTTGATCTCCCATTGTTTTCAATTCTGCTGTGTCGAGTCTGTGGGCATCGAGTTGGGTCAGGGGTTGTTGGCAGAGAGAGTCGAGAGATGGAGGGAGGCAGGGCACGGCGGCGGCCTGCCGCTGCTGTCCGGCCAAGGGCGGAAGATGGGGAGGGAGTCATGGTCTGTGGGTGAGCGTCGAACTTGTGTATGAGTTGAGGGAAGACTGAGATGATGGCGGTGGCTTTTGGCTGTAGACACCGGGAATCAGGAGAGGGGAAATAGATGGAGGGAGGCGGCGGCACCTCGGCGTCGCCAAGGAGGAAGGCGGAGGCGCTGAATCTCGCCGCTGCTTCGCGTCTGTGTGTCCAAGTGAGTCGGTTCTGGAGTTGCCAGAGATGAGGGAAAAGAGAAGGGAAGGTGGGGTGTCGGATCTGTTCAGCGAGAGGAAACGAGCGTCGGGCCTGCGGCGGACTCCGCTGTTTCGCCGGAGAGAAAGCCGCGGCGGCGGGTTTCGGCTGGAGAGGGGCGGAGTATTTGTGTGCGTTCTGATGAGGGAGATCGAGGAAGATGGAGGCGGCAGCCTTCCAGCCGTGAATTCGCCGGAAGGGAGACTGCGGCGGCCGAGCTTTGAGAGAGAGGGGTGGGTCTGGCCTGAACCGAGAGAGGCGCGAGAGAGAGATGAGTTGTGTGCGTGAGAGTGAAGGGAGGAAGAGAAGGGGATTTAGGGTTGGTCTGTTGGGCTGGGTCTTGGGCCCATTTTTATGAGTGTTGGGCCTGTTTTATTTATTTAATTAGTCCATGTCTATTCATTTATGTGGGCTGCGAATTTTTAAGAAGTTGGGCCTTACATTAAATTATTTTGGGCAGTCCACATTTTAATTAATTTGATTATCAGTAGTTGATTAATTATTTTAAAGACAAATTGCATAATAATATTTTATTATTGTTATGTGCATATTTTAAGTAATTACTTATCATATATATGCTAAGCATGACATGACATTGCATTTGCATCATGCAATAAAAGTATTCATGATTTAATTGGTTTATTTATAAATCCAATTATTTAAGAAAATCGAGTAAGGATATTGTTGGTGTCCTTAACTCAAGAATTTAGTTTTCAATTATTTATTTACTAAATTTTGGAAACCCGGCGTGATGAATCAAGTATGTTTAGTACATCCACTAAGACTTTAAGTTAGCTTCACGAGACCTATTAAGAATAGAATTTCTTGTAGGCTTTGTGACCAGGGGGATTAGCGCTGCTTTCCCAAGACAGGTTTTTATGTGTATGATCTTCAGGCTTTGCCTATCCAGGTGGGCTTACTTTCCAAATATATAAAGTATGATTGAGTTATTAAGCTCTAAATGTTTCAATGAAATGCAAACTGTTTATTTGATGAAATGCAAACTGTTTATCCAATAAAATATTTTGTGCACTCTGCTCCGTTTAAGGCTCGCAACAATGAATCGATCGAGGTTCTCTCTTGACCTAACACGTTATTTGAGAATTGTGTACACCTATTAGCTGACCTGGTGGGTTGATCTCCATCGGGCACTAATCATGTATGAGGCGTTATAAGGGTGCTCGACGGGATGTGTTCCGGAGCATTGGGTCCCAAATGGGAACTTGGCTGGGTTACGCCCTCAGTTCAAGCAAGCGGGAGTAATGGATCCGTCGGTGGCTAAAAGGTCTGGGATCACAGCGAGTAACGGAAAGGGAGTGTGACATGTGCGCACAAATGAAAGAAATTATTTTAACATGCTTAGAAGTTCTTTCAATTTAAAAACCTTCTAAGTTATGTCAATTATGATTGGATAAACTGTCTTTACGAAAATATGAAATGTTTATGAAAATGCATGCCCACTGAGTACATTAGTACTTAGCCCAAAAATACTTTCAAATGTTTTCAGGTTGGCTGGCCGGTGCTGACGGGACTGAGCTGAGGCTAGGGTTCAATTTCTATGTAGACTTCCGCTGTAGTAATAACTCTTATACATCTTTTGTTTTCTCAACTTAAGATGACTTCATGTCGAGCTTCAATTTAAAATTTCTAGTTTCGAGTTAATGAACGTCGGTTGTCAGAAACATGAAACAAAACTTGTGATCCAAAGGGGCCTAGCCCGACTCGTTATCTTATTATTCGGGTTTTAACAAGGTTGTTCCTTGTTTATTTCTATGAATTAGTTGCACCTCGATTATATTTATTCCTTCAAGAATTGGGGTGTGACAATGAGTGCCATCTATAGCCCCGATACAATCCTAAAATAATAGGTGAATGTGTTATACAAAAACAAAAAATATTTAATATAATACAAGAGCAGAAATATTATACCTTGAAGTAAGGATAAAATCTGGTACTTTCCCGAATTTTAGCGGGTATTGCGCCAGTCGGCTTAACCATCATGTCCGGTGCTATGGTGTTCAATGCTCTCAAGATTTTGTTGAAGTTCTGACTAGCAGCAAAATTCGAACGACCAAACCTTTCACGAACGTTACAATAACGATCGTTGTGCCCTACAATGATGAGGAATGTTGCCAACATTTCTTCAACAGTTGTGTATCGTGTATCATCCACATGGGCTTTCTTCCTAATGATCTGGCATAATTTGATGAAGACGTCAGGATACATTCTATACAACTGTCGAAACTGGCTCGGATCTCCATCCATCATTCTCGTAATAAAACGGAATCCTTCCCTAGTCTTTGGTCGTCGCATCAGAGAGTTGTCAGCAGTCGGATGTAGCGTCATAATATTTCCCAATAGAGTGATAACTACCTTAGCTGCTTCCATCAGTTGCCTAGCATGATCAGAAAGTTCAATCTCCATCTCTGTTTCGATTTCATCCTCAAGTACTTCATCTATGTCTTCTTCAATTGCAATGTTAATTTTATCTTCATAATTCATGCTGCCATTTAAAACAATGAAATAATAATTGAAATAAGAATAAAAGGGACGAACAAAAAATAGCCTTTTAAAAATACTTATAAAAACCATTCATTAATCAACAAAATAAAGTATTAAAACATAAAACCAACAAAACAATGTACTCATAAAAAGATGGTGAAACAAAAATAAAAACATAGTTCAAAAAACATGACTAAACTATCCTCTTATCCCTAGTCTTGGATTTTATCCATCTTTTACGTTCAGGAACAGTCATTTTCATAAATCCATCTTTTTGTGACTTTGTAACAAGCAAGTCAAATGCTGTCATGCGGGCATCGTCACTCAAATCAGGAATTTCTTTGATAGCATCCCAAGTCGTATAACTTTTTTCTTCTTCTCTTCTCTCCAGCATAGTATCTCGTTTCACGAAGAGGCTTTCAACTCGATCCATTGTGCTAGTGATTTTTTTTAATTTCTACCATGAGCTCCTGATGCGAACTATTTTCAGTGTGGCCTGAATTTGTCTCAAACTGGCCTCTGCTTCTTTTGGCGGGAGCTCTTCTCTGAGTGGACTCCACAGGCACTTCAGTGGACTCCAAAGGTGATTTGGAGTCGGATAACGGTGGATCATCTTGACCCAGTACTACAAACGCCTCAGTATCAACATTGTAATTCAACTCCTCTATGAGCGGACCTCTACTTTCATCAACTCTTATTGTCCTAGCATTAGTAGCACTGCCCACTCCAATTGCGTTTCTTCCTACAGCCACACCGTTTCCAACAGCAAGCCCCAAGTCTTCAAAATCCGAAAAACTCCCAGTACGTAAGAATGCATCTTTTGGGTGAGCCTAAAATAATAAATAAGAAAATTATTAATTAACTATATTATTTAAATAACATTGTGTTTAAAAAATAATTGATAACAAATTTACCTCTATATACGCATCCCATACTTCATCTGGGGCCGTGAATTTCTTGGTGTTGTTGTCATAGCCAAAACCAGAGTTAAACTTCAAGAGTGTTGAATAAGCATTCCAACGGCTCTTAAACCATTTGATACGACTTTGGTAGTGATTATAATTTTTATTGCACCTAAGGTTTTTATTTAGAACAGGCAATATCCTTTCATCTACTGTGGCTTTGCTAAATAAACCACTATTATCGCGCCATCCCCTATGTGCAGACTCAACCAGAATATCTAACAAGGCATCACTTTGTTCCTTTGTCCATGCTTCATACACTGCCCTTTTTTTGGAATCTTGTGGTTGAGAGTCTCCCATAATAATATTACTAGACACCGAAAATAAATACAGATACAATACTATATCAATGAATAAAAATAAAAAATAAAAAACATCAACAAAAAACTTAAATCAACTCACATACAATAGAAACACAGCATACAGTTGCTAACAATTTATAAAGGTACAAGATTCATGCTATAGAAAAATTGCATAATTAAAATAATATGAAGATATAAAATTTATGAAAAAATACCTGGCTAAGAGCTAATGTAGAACCCTAAACTTGTCTTCTTTTTGAAGTGTGTTGTAGGAGTCTGTGGAATGAGGGGAAAAAAACCGAAGAGGTGTATTTAAAAAGCGTGGGTGGGCTGGGCTGCCTGGGCCCAGCGACCGCGGCAACCCAGCGGCCGCTAGGAACCCAGCGCCCGCTCAAACCCAGCGAGCGCTGGACTTTCTCAACGGGTGCTGAGTTCCGGCGCTCGCTGGCTTCTTGGCCGCGGGCGCTGGAACTAGGCATGTCAATCGGGCCAGCCCACTCGGTTTCGGGTCAGCCCATTCGATTTTGGGTTATTTTCGGTTCGGGCTGGTCGGTTTTTTTATTTTTCGGGCTAAAATTTTTCGACCCTAACCCTAACCTACTCGGTTTCGGGCTAGCCCGTTCGGGCCAGCAAGTTTTACGATTTTTTTATATGTTTAATTTTTGTATAGATAATCATATTCTTGTAATAAAAATATGTCGTATTTTTTAAATCAAGACATTTCACTTTATTTTAGATACAAAAAATAGTGTTATTTTAACATAAGTTTACATAATATCTAACATTAATTTCGTTTCTGATAAAAATTATATATAGATTTAACATAAATGACTATCTTTCTTTTACTTTTATATCATAAATGTTTGTTATTAACCGTTGGAAAAAATCAAAACATATTCTACAAGCTTCAAAATGTTATTATCGAATTATAAAGTAAAGTATTAAAGTTTAAAAATCAATTATTAAGAATATGCTCGGTTAATCGGGCCAACCCACTCGGTTTTCGGGCCAACCCTATCGGGCTCGGGCTATTTTCGGTTCGGGCCAATCGGGCTAATTTTTTTTCGGGCTAAAAAATTTCAGCCCTAACCCACCTTTTTTATCGGTCTATTCGGGTCGACCCGTCGGTTTCGGGCTTTTTTGACATCCCTAGCTGGAACTAGGGATGGCAACGGGCCGAATCTGGACCGTGTCTGGCCAATACCAGATCCAGATCCGTTTTCATATACTAGATCCAGATCCAGATCCAGATCCGTGGATCTGAAAATTTTGGATCCAAATCCAGATCCGTCAGATATTTTCAGATCCGTCAGATCCGCGGGTCCACGGGTCCAGATCCATAGATCTACTATTTTTAAATTAAATTAAAAAATTTTCACAAAATCAACAACATCTCATTTCCATCATGAAAAATATGACACAAAATACTTTTATCTAATTACTTTTAGTTTTTATTCTTTTGAATATAATTTATTTATTATTTTTAATTTAGTTAATATTATTAGTAAACTAAATATAAAATATAAAATATATATATAAAATAAAACGGATCCACGGATCGGATCTAGGCCGGATCCGGATCTAAAATTTCAAGATCTAGATCCAGATCCGTTTTCAAAACTGAGATCCAGATCCAGATCTAGATCCGTAAAAACGGATCTGGATCTACGGATTTGGACCGGGTCCAAGATCCACTGCCATCCCTAGCTGGAACTCAGCGCTCGCTTAAAACTTCATGGATTTCAATTCTCGTAGTTCTTGGCCGGATTTCGTCGTGTGTATTTTTTTGGATGAAATCCATGAAAGTCATTCCGGATTTTAAGTCAATGGAATAACGAATACACCTAGATTTGTATGGATTTTAAAAAATCTGAAACGAATACACCCAGATTTATATGGGCTTTTAAAAGTCTTGAACGAATACACCCAGATTTCTGCAGACTTTTAAAAGTCTTGAACGAACACACCCAGACTTTTAAAATCCATAGAAATCCATTAAACTCCACAACGAATACACCCCCTTAGTTTTTGTTTAAATCCGATAGCCTGGATTAACAGTAGAATCTCCCCGATTATTATCTCAGAATAATAGTTCATGCATAGTTAAATTACGCATTCTCATTTGATTGAGAATTTTCCCTCGATTTAAAGTCTTACGTTATTTTCTCGGATTAAAGGTCGAGCGCAAGAATAAGAGCTAGTCAAGGAGTCACTAATCTGTAGCAAAGCTTTGCTATCAGGTGGGCATTACTTTCATATATATCAAATGAGTTTCATATTACAGTTGAACAAGTTTTTTCATGACAAAATCTTTGAATGGAAGTTATTTCAAGTATTGTCTTGCCATAAAATGTTTCCATTTCAGTATGATATCTATCTGATGTGGCTTATATCATGTAATCGAATTCGGGTCTTGAGCAGTTGATAGCTATCCTGCCTTGACTAGTGTACACGAGGAACCGTGAGTTATCTAGCGGGTTGGCCGGTCCGGTGTCCGTTGAGAGGTGGCCACCTCTCCGGCACGCAGCTTCAGATATGATAGATTATGAGAACTTAGACTGCAGTCGAACTTTAAGAATCACAAATGAATTTAGTAAGCTTGGGTCTTTTAGCTAAAACTCCCTTGCTGTACTATTTATGATGGCATGACAATTTACAGTTTAACGAAGCATCTTATGATTATACTTAGGCATACGTGCCCACTGAGTACATTTTTGTACTCAGCCCTGCATATATTTCTAAATGTGCAGGTTGAACAGCGGCTGGTGATGATAAAGTGACGAGCGGGATTACTTTTGTCACAGTTATATGTATTGATGAACTCTTGAGTACATGTCTCCACACATGTAATCAGAACCTCATTCCGCTGCGTACTCAAAGAGGTTTTTGTTATTTTGATTAAGTCGGAGCTATCCGAACTTATTAGTTTATTTGAGTCATTGTGACTAAACCTTCGTTATTTATGAATGTTTCCTTCGTATCTGTCCTACATTCATTCGTGAAGGTACTCCTAATGGGTTGAAGACCATATCAACGGGTTTTCCATCTTGCAGATAAGGCATATCTTGTCTAGGCAAAATTTTGGAAATGATACCTTTATTTCCATGCCTTCGTTACAAATCATTGTTTATTTATTTACTCATTTCTATCCCCGCTTCTAATCTCCCTCCCTTAGTCATGGTTTCTCGGTTTAATTATCCTTAATTAAGTCCGGTCGTGACAATTAACCACCATAATCATGCTTAGGAACATTAAAAGCGTAATATATCTCAATATTAAAATCATACTTCAACTCTAGTGTGAAATCCCCAAATTTTCAAAAAAAAAAGAGATGAATATGGTGGAGAAATTCTCAATTTCGATTATAAAGGTTGCTTGGTAATAAAGACTCATACCTCAATATGTGTTCTTGAATAAATCAATAATGATTTTGAGACACATAGGTGTTAACCGGTTTTTTGTGGTTTTTTAATTGAGACGGTTTTTTGTTAATTGATGATTTTACTAAAGTATCCTTCCTAATTTTACTCTAAAATATTAACGGTAAATTTAATATTTTGTTGATTGAATTTATGATCCTAAATTAGAATACTTTGGGAAAACAAAATTTTCATTTTTAAATTCATAATTTTTTAGAGCGAATTTATGGTATGTTTATAATTATAATTTGTGTTTTAAAATGTAGCTAGACCCTGAAATTGGCCCACTTTAGTATTGTAGTCCAAAACTATGGGACCTTTACTTTAGTGGGTCAATTATGCCACATCACTAATATTTCACAGTTTTATAATAAGAAAAATGTTAGGAAACATTATAAGATGACCACAGGTATATATAGTCAAACAAATTAAAGAAAACACATAGTATAAAATTTTATTGGTTATAAAGGAATTGAACAATTATTATTATACCATAGTATTTAAGACATTACGGTTGAATTATGATATATGAAACTACCCTAAACATGATTATGAAAACGAAACAAATCGACCTTTAATAATTTTGTAGTTCCGAAAACGGAATAAAAAAATAGGACATATAAATAATGAAGTGTTGAACTGTTGACCTTAGGATTTAATTAGGCAAGTAGTTACAAGTACTTGTACTAACCTAATTACCTAAGTATACGGTGGCATTAAACACAATTAATTTGATGAGATCACTTCCTTCATTAATTCTTAAACTTCGTAATACTTAACTAGTGTATAGCCCGTCGAATTTTCGACGGGACTTTAAATTATAATTTAAATTATGTATATAATTTTTACATAATATAATTATTTTTAATTAATTTAATTTGATGTAATAAAATTTACATTATATTAATCTCAACTATATTCGTCAATTAAATGTTAGTTTTTTTGCTAAAATAATAAAAATACCCTTTTATATAAATTTTTTTATACTTTTTCTATATTGACGGATAAAAGTTAATTTAAGATCTCATATGTCATATAAGCATCATCTCATCTCCAACTCTGTAAGAGTAGAGGATCATCAAGAACTCGGAAGACAATATTTGACTTTTGAACGCTAAACTTTCAAGCATTATCTCGTGTGGACCCTGAAACACTATATCTGACTTTTATGCGTCAATCGTTTGAACATCACTATCTGATGCTTTAAATATCATAACTCACTTCTAAACATTATTTTCGTTAGGAGCTTGAAAGATCAGGACTAACTTATGAGATTATACAATCTGAAACTTATAAGATCGACTAACTTCTAAACATCATCTTGTATGGAGTTTGAAAAAATATAACAGGCTTATGTGCATCATCTCATTTGAAGCTAATTAAAATACCATAACTGCGTTTCAAGCATCATTTCGTTTGAAGTTTGAAATAATAAAATTGGCTATTAAGCATCATCTTGTTTGAAGTTTGAAAGACCATAACTAATGTAACACCCCGAATATTTAGATTTATTATATAGGTTTAATTATTAGTATTTTTTTTATAGCATATTATTTTTAGATTTTTTTACATGATACATATATATATGCACCATTAATTTTATCTAGATTATTATTATTATTAATTCGATTCCTATTAAAACTAGAACTTTTTTATCATTTTTATTCTTTATCCTATAAGGAGATATACATAGAATACAATTTCTTTTTGTCACATGTAGTTAATAATTATAGTATAGTGATAATTATGTTTTTTTTTGTATATACGTATATATACCTATATCTATATAGCTCTTTAGTTTTTTTTATGTTTTAAACATTGTTTCCAGTTAAAGGATTTATTCGTTCATAACAATTATTATCACAATCTTTGTATTCAATCTAGGATAGTAACATTTAATGCAATAATAATAAAGAAATACATGCAATGATTACATATACCTATATTATATATATATACGAATTTATCTATACAAATAATTATATATATAAAAGAAAGACACGTAACTTTTTATATATGAAACTCTAGATCCTAACTGCATGCACCAATGTATATACGTACGTTTATTATATGAATAAATATTTATGCTTATCTGCAATAAAAGAGATTCACATAAACAAATGTCATGTTGATCAAGGACTTCCCTCAAATTGGTATAAATAGTTGTGGGATAAATTTTTGTTCAGGAGGAGAGAGACGAAACATTGAAAGAAATTAAAGCAGAAAGTTTATATACATATTTTTCTTCCTCTTCGTTTTTCACATATAGGAACGTATTTTTTTAAGCTTCAATATTAAGGTGAGGGATTATATGCTTGTGGTTATATTCATGTATGTTTTTATATGCTCTTATTTCATGTTTGATTATACTTGCTCAGCCATGTAGAAATACATGTTCAGAATATCAGCCATGTTGAAATACATGTTCAGCCATGTAGAAATACATGTTCAGAAATCAGCCATGTTGAAATACATGTTCAGCCATGTAGAAATACATGTTCAGAAATTTAGCCATGTTGAAATACATGTTCAGGGGCTCTCAGTTCGCCCATCAGATTATCAGTATATGTGTATGACAATGTGAATTATTTGCATGTTTAAGCGTATGTGAATATTTGCATGGTTTCTCACTGAGTATATTTTCAATATGCTCACCCCTTATCTTCTCAGTTTTGCAGTTATGGAGTTGAGGTGGCCATGGAACTCGAGAATGACTAAAGATTTAGTATTTTCATAGAAATTTAAGTTGAACATGTCACTTTCTTTTAGTTTATCTTTTTCTTCCATGTTACTCCCTCCGTCCCACTCCAATAGGCTCGCTTTCCTTTTTGGGACGTCCCACTCCAATAGGCCCAGTCTTAATTTAGAAATATTTAGGGGTTCATTAGTTAAACTTTCACACTTAATTAAGAGGGATATACCCTCAAAATAAACCCTAATCTAAGTCACTTTATTTCACATTGCACATTCCTCTTCTTCTAATCTAAGCCCGGAGCTCTTCATCTCCACCCTGGAGAACACCATCTTCGCCATCCAAAAGGCGGACGACGCTGCTACTGCCTTGAGCGGGGAGATGAAGTGGTGGTTCTGAAGTCTGGAAATTAAAGCCGCGCCTTGTGCAGCCGGCGGTGGTGCGATTTGTCAAGCGGAGAGGTTGTGAAGAGTCACGACCGGCGCGTTCTGGAGGCAAGAGTGGCTCTGCGAACAGATGGCGAACGGAGGTGTCGGCGGTGTTGTTCAGCATCTGGAGAAGGCGGCGGTGCTATGGTGTTCTACTGTTGTCAATTTTCTTGGCTTTAATTTTCAGATTTGCTTTAAATTTCAGCCGCTCTTTTCAATATATTGGCTTCAAATATCAGATTTGCTATGGTGTTTTACTGTTGCCAATTTTCTTGACTTTAATTTTCAGATTTGCTTTAAATTTTCAGCCGCCCTTTTCAATTTATTGGCTTTAAATTTCAGATTTGCTATGGTGTTCTACTGCTGCCAGAGAACACCTGCCAATTTTCTTGGCTTTAATTTTCAGATTTGCTTTAAATTTCAGTTGCCCTTTAATTTGTTGCTTAATTCGTGCAATAAGATCTTGATAATGAAGCAAATATGATTAAGGAAAAATAAGGGAACACTTAAAACCTTAATTATTGGTGGACCACACCATTTACCTACAAAAAAATGAGTTTCTTAATCTCCGTGCCGAAAGGAACTGGGCCTATTGGCCTGGGACGGAGGGAGTACTACATTAGTTTTAGCAAGTTGATTTTAAATTAGTTTAAATTGTGATAGTCAATGAATTTTATTTTTAACTATTAGTTCTTCAAGATTTTAGTTTGAAAAGTTTATGAAAATTGGGGCGTTACAACTAAGTTTTGAGAATCATCTCGTCTAAAGCTTAAAAAATTGATATAAGATTCAAATTATATCATGTCAATTTATATGAGAATATTTATTTATCATAACTATTCTATATCCTACGTGGCACTCTCACAATTTAGTATTTGCTTCACCCTCAATTCTACACTATATGACATTTTTACATTTGTTTTCATCTATTCAAAATTGAGTTTATACAAAACTTCATCAATTCATAACCTAAATAAAAGGCTCAATCTCCATGAATACATTAGCTCATCTATCTTTCCCACATTGATATTCTTTTAAATTTAATCAAGAAAAAGTCTAGATAAAAAAATATTTGTAATATGTATTTCAAATAAATAGTTTTTCATATTTTTTTATAGTTGCAATAGTTTTTCACAGTAAATTTATATTAAACTTCATAATTCAAAGTCTAAAAAAATTGTAATTAGATTTAAAATCACAAGTATTTATTTTTAAAAATAAAATTAAATAATTTTTTATTTAACCAAATAAAATTGATCAACCATTCCGCCAATTAAATGTGAAATTTTGGTTTGAAGAGTAAGAGCATCTTTTTATATAGGTTTAATTTTGGTGAAATCTCATAAAAAAAATCAATGTGGGATGAAAAGATTTAGATAAATAAGAATGAATAAATATTAAATTCTTTGGAGAATTAGAATAAATAAAAATGAAAAAAATAAGGTGATGCAACATAGGAGTATTCCATTTTTTATTATATATGGGATGATATTAATATTTATTCTCGTCCCAAACACATATAATAATACCAACTAATTCTTGAATTTGTTTAAATTTATAAAATATGTATATAAATAAATAAAATATAAATCAATAATTGGTTGATAATCTCAAAAAAAATTCAAACAATAAGAATCTATTTATTTCAAATACATTTAAATATATTTTTATTATTTTTTCAAAGTTAAGTATCTTTTTATTTAGATTTTTAAATGGCAAAGTTTAATAATCCTTTTATTTAAATTTTGAATTGTGAGATTTAATATAAATTCAATATATATGAGAATGTGTTAGATCAATTAAGAAATGATAATTTATTTGAAATTATTTTTCATGATCAAATTAAATTGAAGAATCTATTTATTTTAAATGCATCTCAAAAGTATCCTTTTATTTATGTTTTTTTCATGGTGAAGTTCAATTTAAGATCAATGAAGGAATGATAAAATATCAATGTGGGAACGATGATAAGCTAATATATACATGGAGATTAAGCCCTTTTTTTAGTACAAAAATATATATGAAATAATTTAATTTGAAATAAATGTCATATATGAGAATGTGTTAGATCAACACATTCTTACAAAACTTCATCAATTCTACACTTATTATGACCATAATGATATATCTTAATATCATTTTCTTTATTTTATATGACGAAATTAAATTAAATAACTTATTTATTTAAATACATTTAAGTATTATTTTATTTTATATGACCACATTCAATTGAAGAACCTATTTATTTTAAAAACATCTATATTTTATTTAGGTTTGCAAATATTGAAATCTAATTACAATTTTTTTTAGAGTTTGAATTATGATATTTAATATAAATTTAATATGAAAAACTATTGCAACTCTAAGAAATGTGAAAAACTATTTATTTGAAATACATATTATATGTATTTCTTATCTAGATTTTCCCATTATTAAATTTAATAGAATATTAATGGGAAAAGGCTAAATAACCTAATGTACTTATGGAGATTGGGCCTTTTATTTAGGTAATGAATTGATGAAGTTTGGTATAAATTCAATGTGGGATGGATGAAAATAAATATAAAAATGCCATATAGTGTAGAATTGAGAATGAAGTAAATACTACATTGTGAGAGTGCCACATAGGATAGAGAATGATGGAGAATGCTCCAATATGTATCCTATTGTTGTAAATATATCTATAAGATATATCTTATGTGTGTTGACCAAGAAACCTCCCTAAAACCCTAGTTTCCTACTTGTATAAATAGAGGCCTTTAGCCTCCATATTGAATACACTTCATTCGTATTCTCTACTCTATTCTCTTGCTTCTCTCTAGTTTATAACACGTTATCAGCACGAGTCTCTAGCCCTAAGTCTCTTTAACCAATTCAATTGAATTACTGGCCGTGGGAAAGCATGATCTCTAACCAATTCAATTACTGGATGTATGCCGTGGGAAAGCATGGTGTTTTTTCAAACAAGGTACCATTAGATTTCTAATCTAAATTCCTATTCATATCTTTTTCGTAATCATCAAAGTTTAGAATAGAGAAACTTTGAAGTTTTAGAATATTATAATGTTTAATGTGTTTAAATCAATTAATTGGTTTTGGAAAACGAAATCACAGTAACACGCTTGATATAAAACAGATTGTTAATTCAACTTTATGCCGATTTCTCAAGTATTTATACTATTTGTGATTCGATTCAGAGATTTGAAGCATAGATGTGTATATTCTATTAATACATGTGTTCAACTGTATATATCCAATCAACATGTATATATTTTGATTGCTTTTCTGTTTCAATTGTATTTGATCAGTTGTTTTTATTAATGCAATTAATCTATTAATTTTATTCTCGATGTAAATGAATAAGTATTTTTTTTTTCTAAAACAATCACTTAATTGCTTTACGCGCGCCTTTCGAGCGGCACTTTTTGAGATGAAATTATATATGGATTATATTAAATTTCTCCTTTTATAATTTTCTCTAATATGGAGAATTGTATCATTAAAATAAATCATTTGTTTACCGTATTGTTATCAATTTCCATGCCAAATTTCGTGATTTTTGTGCTCTTATTTCAAGATTTTGACATGTTATATTTTGAAATATACTATATATATACGGTCTATTTATCCGAAATGATCTTGAAAATTAATTGATGCTATTTAAATAGCACAAGTAATATTCCTGAAGAATATTACATTCAAGATCTTAAATTAATGCTATTAAATAGCACAAGTAATATTCCTAAAGAATATTACATGCTTTTGAAAAGCAATTTATATTATATGCTCTTGAAAATAAGACCTTGAGCACAAGTAACATTTTTGAATAATATTATATTCAAGATCTTAAATTGATGCTATTAAAGTAGCACAAGTAATATTCATGAAGAATATTACATGCTCTTGAAAAGAAATATATATTACATGTAGACCATGAATGTCAAATGGCCCTAAAGGCCGAATGGTTGTACTCTTTTTTCCTTACTAAGTTTTTTTCCTATGAGGTTTTCTTAGTTAAGGTTTTTAACGAGGCAACTAGTGTAATATATGAGTAAATATATATGTCTTGTACTCTTTTCCTCTACCGAATTTTTCCCATGGGGTTTTTATGGAGAGGTTTTTAACAAGGCATAAACATCTATACACTAACATCATATGAAATCTTATGATATTTGTCTTGGTGATAGTGACAATACACAAATTATTCTTCAAAAGAAGAAGCATTTCCTTAAGTTGACATTAGCTGAGGATAATGTTAACACAATATCAGGTGCATCAAACATCATTGAAGGCTCCGGAAGAGCTTGTATCATTTTGTCAAATGATACTAAATTAGATATTGAAAATGCCCTGTACTCTAGTAAGGAACTTACTAAGTTTCAAGAATGTCCGTAATAATGGATACCACATCGAGACAATTGTGTGGAAGGTAAAAATGAATATCTTTGCATAAATTCTTTTGTTTCAGGCTATAAGCTGACAAAAGAAAAATTAGCATCACTACCTTCTGGAATGTATTATACATTCATAAAAGCAATTGAGACAAACCATGTCATGAACGTGAAGTTCAATGACACAAAAGCTTTAAGCTTTGGCATGATAGGTTTGGACATCCTGGAGCAACTATAATGCGCTGAATAATCAATAATTCATATGGGCACAACATAAGAATCAAAAGGTTTTTTCTACAAATGAATTCTCATGTGATGCTTATGCGCAAGGCAAGTTAGTCATTAGACCTTCATATACGAAGGATAATACTGAATCTCCATCTTTCTTAGAAAGAATTAAAGGAGACATTTATGGACCTATACATCCACCTTGTGGAACTTTTCGATATTTTATGGTATTAATTGATGCCTTTTATAGATGGTCACATGTATGCTTGCTTTCTACTAGAAATGCAACATTTGCTAGACTACTTGCTCAAATTATAAAATTAAGAGCTCAATTCACATACAATTCAATTAAAATAATTCGTCTTGATAATGCTAGTGAGTTTATGTCTCAAGCATTTGAAAACTATTGTATGGTTATTGAAATTGAGATTGAATATACAGTAGCTTGTGTCCATACTCAAAATGGTTTAGTAGAATCATTGATTAAACGTCTTCAAATTATTGCTAGACCATTACTTATGAAATCAAAACTCCCAACTATTGTTTGGGGTCATGCCATATTACATGCTGCAACATTAGTTCGACATAAGCTAATCATGAATACTTCCCAATGCAAATTATTTTTTGCTGAGAACATGATGTTTCTCACTTACGAACTTTTGGTTGCGCGGTTTAAGTCCCAATTGCACCCCCCCCCCCCCACAACGAACAAAAATGGGTCCCCAACAAAGACTTGGGATATATGTTGGATTTAATTCACCCTCGGTTATAAGGTATATAGAACCTTTAACAGGTGATTTATTTACTGCACGTTTTGCAGATTGTCATTTTGACGAAATGACATTTCCAACATTATAAGGAATAAATATACATCCAGAAAAGCACAAGGAACTCTCTTGAAATGAGAAAAACTTATCACATTTTGATTATAGAACAAATCAATGTGAACAAGAAATTGAAAAGATCATTCATTTGCAAAAGATTGCAAATCAAATTCCTGATGCTTTTGTAGATACAAGAAAAGTGACACAATCTCACATATATGCTGCAAATACTCCAGCTAAAATTAATGTCCTTGAAGGACAAATAAATTTGGCAGCAAATGAGTCTAAAATTCGTCAATAACATGGTCGACCAGTTGGTTCCAAAGATTCTATGCCTAGAAAAAGAAAGAGGCAAGATGGAAACCAAACAATGACGAAAATGACTAATCAACCAATGAAAGCGATGTAATTCCTAAAGAATTACAAGTATTTGAAAATTATGAGATCTCAATAAATTATTTACATCAGATACTAGAGAGAGAAAATATCATTGTTGATGATATATTTACCTTTCATATAGCTCTTCATGTTTTAAATGAGGATCCTCAACTAAAGTCTGTTGCAGAATGCAAACAGAGACTTGATTGGCCAAAGTGAAAAGAAGCTATAGAAAGGGAATTAAATTCTTGTGATAACCGGAAAGTATTTGAATATATAGCTCTAACTCCGGAATCTAAAATCCATCTTGAATACAGGTAGATCTTTATTAAAAAGAGAATCGAGAAAAATGAAGTTACGAGATATAGAGCAAAACTCGTAGCACAAGGTTTCTGTAGTAGCCCGCTATTTTATTTTATGATTAAGATTAGTAAATGCGATATTTAAATTATTGCATCCTCAGTTATTTTTAATCCAGTGATTAATTTCCTGTTAAGTTAGCCTAAATATTTGAATGTAATGCAATTGCATGTTATGATCGCAATCGAATTATTGAGCCAGTCAATAATTTATAATTTTAGATTTATAACTGACTTAGTAAAGTCAAGTTATTTTTTTTTTTTTACTTGCAATAGAAATATCATTTCTATGTATTTACCTTTATCACTCGAGTCGTGGATTTATTTCAGCTTGTGAAGTGAATTAAATCTACAGATTTAATTTAGATTTATTCTACAAGTCACGATGTTAATGGATGAGAAGTCAACAATCAAAATATGAGAATTTTTAGAGTATTTTGTATTTTTAGCAAGACCCGAGATTAATAACATATATAGATTTACCAACAGAGAATGATTTATTTTATTCATCACATCACAACTTTACAACTTATTATTCACTACATCCCTATTTCCTACCTACTACATCAAGAAAACAAACCAAACTTCCTACCTACTACATCAAGAAAAGAAAAGGGAAGGCATGCGTGTGGGAACAAAATCAGCCATTTTAGTAGACTACTCAAGTATAGCCATTAATGCACTCCTTCAAATAAACATATCAGCCAACAACACTCTTCATTCATTCCCTTAGACACCAGATTTTAGACACCAGATTTGAGAGAGAGTAAGATGATTTCTGCTGCCAAACCTTGAGAGGTAAGTCTTGATTCGAATTTCCTCCATTCCTCTTTAGTACCTCCTGAAATTGTCAAGAAACAATATTTGCTGTTTCAGCTTTCATCTCATTGAATCCAATCAACAACATCAGCTACCAACACAAAACAATTGCAAGGTATCTATACTAAGCTCCTTTATTTCGAATCCAGTTTGCATATCATCCAACAAGTATGTTATTTTCTAAAGAATTCAGAATAAGCATAAATAACATAATCATTTTTCCCATATAGAAACAACAGACTTCACTAACACAAGATTATAGAAAAACAAGAGCTCACTAGACTCATGAACAATAGCTTTAGAAATCTCTTTCCCTTCCACGAGAATCATGAAATCCCTAAGGTGTGAAGATGATTCATATTGCATAATAACCATAGCGTTTGAATTGACTTAGCATTTTTGGGGAAAGGGGAGAGGTACTTTGCTGTACCTGTTTCTGTAAACCGGGAGAGGGGTGACTTCCTGTTCCGTCAAACCGAGGGGAAGCAACGATGGTGAAGCTTTTACTGTCTCGCCCGAAGTCGAGTAAGGCAGCGGCCTTTCGCGATAACAGGTCGACGATGACTCTCACCGAATCACAGAGCGGCGACGCCTTGTGGAAAGAGAAGCTAGGGCTCAATTCTTTTGAGTTTGTGTATTTCTGAAATTGCGGAATTGAGAGGAGAAACGATGGTGCGTCGGCCTCACCATAGCTCGGAAGAGAAACAGCGGTGATTCGTGGTGCCTTCACCCAGCACTGACAGCGATGGAAGGAGCCGACCTCGTCGGACCTCAGAACGGCGTCAGAAGCGGCCCCGCTCGCCGGTTACTCGGTGACGGCGGTGGAGGCGATTTCTGATTTGGGAAATTAGGGCTCACCTTGTTTCTACCTCGCATCTGTGAAGTGAGAGGAGAGACGCCAGTTTTCAGGAGACGGCACAAGCCGAAGAACGGCGTCGACTCCGCCGGAATATCTGAAGCGTGATCAAGCCCGGGAAGTGGCGGCAATGTCGCCTGAGCCGAAGGAACCTAGGGCTCGATTGGGTTGCTTCGTCGAGACTGAGGAAGGTGAAGACGGCGAGAGAAGAGGACAGACGATGGGTCGGACTTCAGAAGGCGGCGATGTCGCCGGATTTTCAGAGCCGAGGTGACGGCGGCGACTCCAGAAAAGAGCTAGGGCTCAATTTGTAAAATATGAAGGGGAAATCGCAGAGGAGAAACAGAGAGAGAGGGGTGGAGTCAGGGGCGAAAGCAGAGCCGACGAAGGCAGGCGACGACTCGCCGGAGAAGGTCACCCGCGGCGGTAGTTTTCAGGTGAGAGGAGAAGGCTGCGTGTGCAGCCGTGAATGTGAGAAGAGAGATGGGAGATGGGTTGTTAGATTGGACCTAAGAGTTATTTGAGGAGTGGGCCGAAATTATGGTAATTTGGGCTTCTTTGTTTTTGGGCTAAGGAATTCTTATATGGATTAGCAATGGGCTAGCATTATTTAATTATTTGGGCCCAGACTGATGGGCTGAAAATGCTAGACTTCTTTTAATAATTTGGACTGCTTTAACTATTGAGCCCAAGTAGAGATTAATTATAGATTTGTTAATCGATGAATTAGACTCAATTATTTTTAATTACTGATAAATTGAGACGATGTTATTAATTAGTAAGCGGGCTAGAATATCCTAAGAAGGGTGGATTAATTAAGATTAATAATCCGATATCATAAGACGAGCTTTAATCCAATAGTTAGATTAATAATTAAAGGAATATGAGTCATGCATATTTATTTTACGCATTCTCATTTATTTGAGAATTTTCATCGAGTTAAGGTTTGACCTTATGTTCTCGCATTAAAGGTTAAGCGCAAGAGTAAGAACTAGTCAAGGGGTTACTGAACTGTAGCAAAGCTTTGCTATCAGGTGGGTTTACTTTCATGTATATATATCAAATGAGTTTAATGTTACAATTGAACAAGTTATTTCGTTCCAAATTATTTGAACTGAAAATTATTTTAATTATTGTCTTGCCATAAATATTTAAATTTTAGTATGATATCTATCTGCGTTGGCTTTGCCAATGATGCAATCGAATTCGGGTCCTGAGCAGTTGATAGCTATCCTGCCAGGACTAGTGTACACCAGTGACCGTGAGTCATCTAGCGGGTTGGCCGGTCAAGTGACTGTGAGAGGTGGCCACCTCTCCGGCACAAAGTTCCAGATATGATAGATTACAAGAGAACTTAGTCTGCAGACGAACTTTAAGAATCACAAATGAATTTAGTAAGCTTGGACCTTTTAGCTAAAACTCCCTTGCTGTACTGTTTATGATGGCATGACAATTTATAGTTTTTACGCAATGATGTGTATATTTAGGCATACGTGCCCACTGAGTACTTTTGTACTCAGCCCTCCATATATTTCTAAATGTGCAGGTTGAGCAATGGCTGATGAAGATGAAGTGATGAGCGGAGCTTTTGTCATGAGTTTAAAATGGACTCTTGGATACATGTCTTCATACATGTAATCAGATTATGTTATTCCGCTGCATACTCTCAAGTAATATGTCTTTAAGCTAAGTCGGGTTCATCCGAACTCACGAGTTAATCGAGTCCTTGTGACTAAACAACAGTTATCTTATGATTGTCCCTCCTTAACAATGATTTGATTTCGAGCCTTCATTATTTATTCACCCCCTTTCTATCCCCGCTTCTAATCTCCCTCCCTTAGTCACGGTTTCTCCGATTTAATTATCCTTAATTAGGTTCGGTCGTGACAGAATGGTATCAGAGCAGATCGTTTGCTCTGAATCCAAAAGTTACCCAATTAGCCCTAGATTAGATATTAGTATAAAAGTGTCAGTCGACAAAAGCTCAGCACTTCATCACATCGTCATGCTCAGCAAGAAAGAAGGTGGTAATGATTTTAAAACATTGAGAAGTTCACGTTTTATATGAATGTACTGATGCTTACATTCAAGTTTTATGCTTTATTGATTGATTAGATATCTCAATGAACTTAGATGCGTTAAGAATGCATGATCACTGTTACAAGAAGAACAATACAAACTAGAAACTCAATTATCTTTCACTATAGCAATGGTGAAGAGCTAAGAAAGAGGAAGAGAATCCAATGAAAGCAGTGCAAGCGGAGTGCCACGCACGAATCACTGAAGCAGGCATAGTTCTTCATTCAGGTTGTTCACACGAGACGGAGCACCTAATCGACTATTGCCTTATTCAATGATAGTTTAAGTATGATATTGCTTATAGCGATGAGTATGACTTATGTAACCAGTTAGCTAATCCCTAATAAGTTGAGACTCACTTCTAGCCTCGATTATCACTAGCTATGACTTGAGGATAACTTTCATGATTCATCAATGAACTTCATAATTAGACTTACCAGGGGTCAAAATGCTTTGTATATGATGTTAATAATTCGATTAAAGCTATCAGCTTATAGTTTCAGGTATTCGGAACCATTCTGCTTACAGTACCTATCATATTAGATGAGGACATGACTGAGAATCCCTATTGATTACGATCACCTACTACGAATTGGAAAGACGAGATGTGATATGGGTACTGACAATTACCAACCATTTTGATTGATCATAAAAGTTTACGCAAGTGGGTAAGACGAGGGAAGTTCTCGAAGATGGTTCAGAGTTTAATAATAGCTAGAAGCGCCGACAGTGGATCAATGCTGAGACAAATGAATTAAGATTCTAATGAGACCCTAAGGATATACTCAAGATAAGTATACATACCTTAACCTATCGAGGACATCGCCTCAGTTAGAACGTCTTGGATTAGGTATTTAGTCTGGTAGCCGGAATAAGAGCATTGACTAAGGTCATTCCATGACTTAGCATTACATATGGTGACACATACCCTATAAAGGTGCTCAGATGAGCAAAGGCTATTTCCTTATTGAATGTGTGATGATTCAGAAGGTCTTTTGCAATAACACGGAAGAGTACTTCAAATTATATGGTTGCATTTCAAGCGCTATGTGAAGAAAACACTAAGTACTAGGAGTACTACATAAAGATCATGTAGAGGAAGATTGTTGAGTAAGGTCGAGCCTACCTTATTTCGCCTATAGAAGATGTTTAAGGATTGCATTAAACTAGGAGACAGACTCCAAGTTTGAGAAGCTCTAGAATATTCTCAAGGACATGTTCAAGATGTTAAGAAGAAAGTGGTGATTTTAGACCAAATATACCTTTTGCAGCCAATGAACAAGAGTTGCCAAGTTCGGAAAAGTATTTCCGAGTGACTAAGAAGTAGTTGTGTCGGACCTGGCCAGTCCACATGACCAAAATCTCAGTAGTCGTCATATATGGGTCTCTAAACCTATATATTTAAACTTTCATCTGAAAAGCCAAGCGGGTTCAAATTATTAGGTCATTTCGTTTCGACCTTTTAGTCAATTCATTTCTACCCTAAGGTCATTCCTTTTCAATTGTTTGACAAAATTGTTGAAACACTTTGCCAAATTGTCTTTTGTGATTTAAATCATTGTGGTTTATTAGTTGTTAGTAGATTTCCGGTGACCTAAAGACAAACAAGTATTCACCAGATTAAATCCATCTAGCACGTATGCCTCGACCGAAGGGTCAAGCACGTGATCCAACTAGACCATCTCTTATGGATTTAGTAGAACGTTATTTGTGTTTTTCAGAAATGTTGATTGTTCTGATGCTTTTTATGCCCTTATGCTGGCTTAGTTGTTTGACTAGTACTAGTACTGAAACGCTGGTTCACAGGGCGTAATGTGACTAAGTTCTTTTGTGATAACTGCTAGACAACCAGTCCACCACGTGTAGTACTTGGATAGATGAGTAGATCTATATCCAAATGTTAATGAAATAGTCTTTATTGATGTAAATTTCCTATGTCTATTCAGCAACCTATTTGGTGTTTTGCGGCAAGTCACTTCTGCCACGTGTTACTTATATACTTGCATGAGAAAGAGTCCGAACAAGATTTGAAAATCAAGAAACAAATTACAGAAGTGATGATATGCATCTGTATGTTTTATAATGCGTTAATGACTATATGTCAACTCATCAGTATGCCACCAAATGAGGGTGTCCGAGAGGAAAAAAAAAAAAATTCCCCGAGATAATGGAAAAGGCCCAGCACCGGGGCCAGAACAAGCCCCACTAGCCATACAACAAAAATGTAGAATATAATAACTATTTCTACGAGAAAATCCACTTGTCTTCGATAAGATAGGAGATCCTACGAAGGCTGAGAAGCTAGTGAGCGCATCTTCAATTTCTTACACAGGAACGTCTCGCGTATCCTTTCAACTGACTTATGGTGGGAAGCAAGGAGGAAGACAATGACAATTGAGTAGTTAGGAATTTTAAGGTGGGAATAGTTTAAGACTGTAATATATGACAAGTATACACCCAAAAGCTATCGCAAAAAGAAAGAAATGGAATTTAACAATCCGAAGCAAAGAAGAACAACAATTACTCCATACGGCATGATGTTCTGCAATACGTCAAGATATGCGCTAGAGCAAGTAGACACATATGGAAAGATGGTTAAAAGAATTCTGTGTCGGACTGAGGCAAGAGATTAGAATGGCTTGGGCAAGCCATGGTGGATCGTCTTACGTGGAGTCGCTTAGCAAAGCGTTATGCATTGAGGCAGCAATGCTGGGAGAGAGACCAGCAACTGCGCCTACGTCTGCACCTCCACAAACTCGGGCTCAGAACTTTTGAGAAAGAAAAAGAGAATGGGATATAGTAACCCTGGCCAAGCTAAGGAAAGGGCCATGGCAGGAGCAGACGTCCCAGCAACGTGGCTATGACACCTCAAAACGGATGGGGGATAACAAGTATGGGACTCCACCCTGCCCAAAGTGGAACAAGAACCATGGGAAACTCTCCAGGACTGGTAATGAAGGTTGTTGCATAGTAACTGGAATGAACATTATACAAATCGTTACCCGAATAAGCAACAAAGGGCGGGTCTCAGGCTAAACTCGCCTGTTCAGACTCTGCATTTGAGCAATCCAAGCTTTGCCCAACCATACCAAGAGCAGTAACCACACCAGCGATAGTAACAACAACAATAATAGCACATGTGTGCTTGAATTTAGAGCTAAGCATAAAAATTATTCAAGTTGGAGTGAACAACTCGTATGTTATGCCGATGAGAGACTTATACATAATTTTAGGAATGGAATGGATAGTTGAGAACTATGCCACCATCATTTGCAATGAAAGTCAAATTTCTTTTCGACCACGGGGAAGAAACTGACACGTTTTCATGGGATCAGCATGGGTAGGAGAAAGACGATCATCTCCGCCCCTCAAGCAACAAAGATGATAAGAAAATGGTGTCCACCCTACCTTGTGTACTTGCACAGAAAAAAAAAAAAAAAAAAAAAAAAAAAAAAAAAAAACCGAGAAAAGTATAGGAGACGTGACAATCGTACGTGAATTTCCAAATGTTTCCTGAAGATTTCACCGGGGTGCACCCGTTCTTTTTGTAAAAGAATAAAGATGGCACATTGAGAATGTGTATCCTCTACTGAGGATACACATAAACTTATAGAGAGTTGAACAAGGTGACACTCAAGGACAGGTATCCTCTATCGAGGATAGACGACTTCTTCAAGCAACTCAGAGGAGTGAGTGTGTCCTCAAAGCTAGATTTAAGGTCTAGGTACCATTAACTATAGATTCGATGAGAAGATGTACCCAAGGTGGTCTTCCGAACTAGATATAAACTCTATGAGTTCGTAGTGGTGTCATTTGGATTGACCAATGCACCAGCCATGTTTGTGGACCTCATTAATCGAGTGTTCCACCCATACTTAGGCAAGTTGTCTTAGTTTTCGTAGATGATGTCTTGATCTACTCGAGGAACGAGAAGGACCATGAGAAACACCTGAGGATAGTCTAAAAAAAAAAAAAAAGTTGAAAACAGAGCATCTTTATGCCAAGTTCAACAAGTGCGAATTTTGGCTCAACGAAGTCACTTTTGGGACATATTGTCACATTAGAAGGGATCAAAGTGGACCTTGAGAAAAGTACAAGTTGTACACCAATGGAGACCGCATACTAACCCTAATGAGATCGGAAGTTCCTTGGGATGAACAGATTACTATCACAGATTCATAATTCATAGAAGGATTTTTTCAAATAGCAAAGTCAATGACACAGTTACCCTAGAAGGGAATCAAATTTTCTTGCACAAAAAAAAAAAAAAAAAATGTGAGAAAAGATTTCAAGAGCTCAAGGAGAAGTTAACTACCGCACCAGTGTAAGTTGTTCCAACAGCTGATAAGAATATGTGGGTTGTACAGACGCGTTCAAGGAGAGTACTTAGTTGCATGTTAACGCAAGAAGGAAGAGTGGCAACATACGCATCACGATAGCATTAACCACATGAATTGAACTAGCCAACTCATAAACTAGAATTAACTGCAGTAAAGACCATAAAAGTTTGAAATACTTTTTCGAGCAAGAAGATCTTAACATGAGACAGTAAAGATGACTCGAACTAGCGCAGGACCGCGACTGTAGTATTAACTACCACCCAGGCAAAGCTAACAAGGTAGACGACTCCTTGAGTCGTAAGACTCAACTTAAGTTGGGATCTCCCCTTACTTAGGAAGAGGAACCCATGAAAGATTTTAGTAGAATGAATTTAGAAGTGGTTCAACCACTAGAATCTGTAGAAAGGATTATTGCCACGATGGTAATAACACCCAACTTTATAGGAAAGCTGATAATGCAAAAAAAAAAAAAACTCAAAGATGAGATAATGAGCGAGGCTCATGACACATCATATACTAGCCACCAGGGAAGCACAAAATATACCAAGACTTGAATAGACAAATTCTAGTGGGAAGGTATGAAGAAAGATATAGCTTCACTTGTTGAGAAACTCCTAGCATGCCAACAAGTGAAAAACTTGCACCAAACACTGTATGAAAAGTTACAGCCATTGAAGATTTCAGAGTGCAGGTGGGAGCACATTGCAAGAGAGGTAATAGTGGAGTGACTCACGAAATGCGCTCGTTTTGAACCAATACTGATCGCATACGGATCAGACAAACTAGCCCAATTATATGTCTGAAAAATTATGCGTTGCACGGCGTGCCCGTGTCAATTACTTCAAACAACGATTCGAACACCCAGACTGTAGATGAACTTGCATAAGGAATTAGGCACAAGATTTAATTTCAGTGCTATCTTCCACCCACAAACAGATGGACAGTTTGAGATAACAATTCAGATTCTCGAAGACATGTTAAAAGTAGTAGAACTAGATAGAGGTGGGAGTGAGGAATCAATGTTACCATTGATTGAGTTTGCCTATAACAATAGTTATCAGGCAAACGTCGATATGGCGTCTTATACGGCATTATGTGGAATAAAATGCAAATCACCATTTTATTGAGATGAAATAGGTGAAAGGATAATTTGAGGGCCAAATATGACTGGCGAAATGATTGAGATAGTTTGTCATATTAAGATAAAGAATAAAATAAGCACAAGATAGACAGAAATCGTATGCTGATACGCGCCGAACTAAGTTAGATTTTAAAGTAGGAGGCAAAGTCTTCCTAAAAGTATTACCCTTCAAGGGAATAACTAGGATTGACGTAAAAGAAAAGATTACACCACAACTTGTGCGACCATATGAGATTTTAGAAAATAGGCCCAATAGCCTATAGATTGGTGTTACCGCCAAGTTATGAGAATGTCCAATGTTTTTCACATATCCCAATTCAAGAAGTATGTTTTGGATCCAAATGACGTGATCCACCCAAAACGAAATGGTCCTTAGCTCAAATTTGAGCTATGAAGAAAAGCCAAAAGACATCTTGGATCGTTAAGAGCAACCGCTTAGAAACGAGTTCATCACTTTGGTGAAAATCCATGGAGACACCATGGATAAGAAGAAACTACATGAAAATTTGAAGGTAAGATGCTAGAAAGATATCAGAACTGGTGCGATAATATGCAAATTTCGGGACGAAATTTTTGTTAAGGGGGGTAGTATGTAGTAGCCCGCTATTTTATTTTATGATTAAGATTAGTAAATGCGATATTTAAATTATTGCATCCTCAGTTATTTTTAATCCAGTGATTAATTTCCTGTTAAGTTAGCCTAGATATTTGAATGTAATGCAATTGCATGTTATGATCGCAATCGAATTATTGAGCCAGTCAATAATTTATAATTTTAGATTTATAACTGACTTAGTAAAGTCAAGTTATTATTTTTTTTTTTTACTTGCAATAGAAATATCATTTCTATGTATTTACCTTTATCACTCGAGTCGTGGATTTATTTCAGCTTGTGAAGTGAATTAAATCTACAGATTTAATTTAGATTTATTCTACAAGTCACGATGTTAATGGATGAGAAGTCAACAATCAAAATATGAGAATTTTTAGAGTATTTTGTATTTTTAGCAAGACCCGAGATTAATAACATATATAGATTTACCAACAGAGAATGATTTATTTTATTCATCACATCACAACTTTACAACTTATTATTCACTACATCCCTATTTCCTACCTACTACATCAAGAAAACAAACCAAACTTCCTACCTACTACATCAAGAAAAGAAAAGGGAAGGCATGCGTGTGGGAACAAAATCAGCCATTTTAGTAGACTACTCAAGTATAGCCATTAATGCACTCCTTCAAATAAACATATCAGCCAACAACACTCTTCATTCATTCCCTTAGACACCAGATTTTAGACACCAGATTTGAGAGAGAGTAAGATGATTTCTGCTGCCAAACCTTGAGAGGTAAGTCTTGATTCGAATTTCCTCCATTCCTCTTTAGTACCTCCTGAAATTGTCAAGAAACAATATTTGCTGTTTCAGCTTTCATCTCATTGAATCCAATCAACAACATCAGCTACCAACACAAAACAATTGCAAGGTATCTATACTAAGCTCCTTTATTTCGAATCCAGTTTGCATATCATCCAACAAGTATGTTATTTTCTAAAGAATTCAGAATAAGCATAAATAACATAATCATTTTTCCCATATAGAAACAACAGACTTCACTAACACAAGATTATAGAAAAACAAGAGCTCACTAGACTCATGAACAATAGCTTTAGAAATCTCTTTCCCTTCCACGAGAATCATGAAATCCCTAAGGTGTGAAGATGATTCATATTGCATAATAACCATAGCGTTTGAATTGACTTAGCATTTTTGGGGAAAGGGGAGAGGTACTTTGCTGTACCTGTTTCTGTAAACCGGGAGAGGGGTGACTTCCTGTTCCGTCAAACCGAGGGGAAGCAACGATGGTGAAGCTTTTACTGTCTCGCCCGAAGTCGAGTAAGGCAGCGGCCTTTCGCGATAACAGGTCGACGATGACTCTCACCGAATCACAGAGCGGCGACGCCTTGTGGAAAGAGAAGCTAGGGCTCAATTCTTTTGAGTTTGTGTATTTCTGAAATTGCGGAATTGAGAGGAGAAACGATGGTGCGTCGGCCTCACCATAGCTCGGAAGAGCAACAGCGGTGATTCGTGGTGCCTTCACCCAGCACTGACAGCGATGGAAGGAGCCGACCTCGTCGGACCTCAGAACGTCGTCAGAAGCGGCCCCGCTCGCCGGTTACTCGGTGACGGCGGTGGAGGCGATTTCTGATTTGGGAAATTAGGGCTCACCTTCTTTCTACCTCGCATCTGTGAAGTGAGAGGAGAGACGCCAGTTTTCAGGAGACGGCACAAGCCGAAGAACGGCGTCAACTCCGCCGGAATATCTGAAGCGTGATCGAGCCCGGGAAGTGGCGGCGATGTCGCCTGAGCCGAAGGAACCTAGGGCTCGATTGGGTTGCTTCGTCGAGACTGAGGAAGGTGAAGACGGCGAGAGAAGAGGACAGACGATGGGTCGGACTTCAGAAGGCGGCGATGTCGCCGGATTTTCAGAGCCGAGGTGACGGCGGCGACTCCAGAAAAGAGCTAGGGCTCAATTTGTAAAATATGAAGGGGAAATCGCAGAGGAGAAACAGAGAGAGAGGGGTGGAGTCAGGGGCGAAAGCAGAGCCGACGAAGGCAGGCGACGACTCGCCGGAGAAGGTCACCCGCGGCGGTAGTTTTCAGGTGAGAGGAGAAGGCTGCGTGTGCAGCCGTGAATGTGAGAAGAGAGATGGGAGATGGGTTGTTAGATTGGACCTAAGAGTTATTTGAGGAGTGGGCCGAAATTATGGTAATTTGGGCTTCTTTGTTTTTGGGCTAAGGAATTCTTATATGGATTAGCAATGGGCTAGCATTATTTAATTATTTGGGCCCAGACTGATGGGCTGAAAATGCTAGACTTCTTTTAATAATTTGGACTGCTTTAACTATTGAGCCCAAGTAGAGATTAATTATAGATTTGTTAATCGATGAATTAGACTCAATTATTTTTAATTACTGATAAATTGAGACGATGTTATTAATTAGTAAGCGGGCTAGAATATCCTAAGAAGGGTGGATTAATTAAGATTAATAATCCGATATCATAAGACGAGCTTTAATCCAATAGTTAGATTAATAATTAAAGGAATATGAGTCATGCATATTTATTTTACGCATTCTCATTTATTTGAGAATTTTCATCGAGTTGAGGTTTGACCTTATGTTCTCGCATTAAAGGTTAAGCGCAAGAGTAAGAACTAGTCAAGGGGTTACTGAACTGTAGCAAAGCTTTGCTATCAGGTGGGTTTACTTTCATGTATATATATCAAATGAGTTTAATGTTACAATTGAACAAGTTATTTCGTTCCAAATTATTTGAACTGAAAATTATTTTAATTATTGTCTTGCCATAAATATTTCAATTTTAGTATGATATCTATCTGCGTTGGCTTTGCCAATGATGCAATCGAATTCGGGTCCTGAGCAGTTGATAGCTATCCTGCCAGGACTAGTGTACACCAGTGACCGTGAGTCATCTAGCGGGTTGGCCGGTCAAGTGACTGTGAGAGGTGGCCACCTCTCCGGCACAAAGTTCCAGATATGATAGATTACAAGAGAACTTAGTCTGCAGACGAACTTTAAGAATCACAAATGAATTTAGTAAGCTTGGACCTTTTAGCTAAAACTCCCTTGCTGTACTGTTTATGATGGCATGACAATTTATAGTTTTTACGCAATGATGTGTATATTTAGGCATACGTGCCCACTGAGTACTTTTGTACTCAGCCCTGCATATATTTCTAAATGTGCAGGTTGAGCAATGGCTGATGAAGATGAAGTGATGAGCGGAGCTTTTGTCATGAGTTTAAAATGGACTCTTGGATACATGTCTTCATACATGTAATCAGATTATGTTATTCCGCTGCATACTCTCAAGTAATATGTCTTTAAGCTAAGTCGGGTTCATCCGAACTCACGAGTTAATCGAGTCCTTGTGACTAAACAACAGTTATCTTATGATTGTCCCTCCTTAACAATGATTTGATTTCGAGCCTTCATTATTTATTCACCCCCTTTCTATCCCCGCTTCTAATCTCCCTCCCTTAGTCACGGTTTCCCCGATTTAATTATCCTTAATTAGGTTCGGTCGTGACAGTTTCTCACAAAAAACCAGGAATTGATTATGAGAAAATATACTCTCCCGTAATGAACGCTATTACTTTCAGATTTTGATTAGTCTGGCTGTGTCACAAAGGCTTGATATGCGCCTTATGGATGTAGTAACTGTTTATCTATATGAGTCATTAGATAATGACATATATATGAAAATTCCTGAAGGATTTAAAAAATGCTTGAAGGAATGCAGTCAAAACCCAAAAGCATGTATTCAATTAAACTGCAAAAATCGTTGTATGGGTTGAAAAAGTCTAGTCGTATGTGGTACAATAGACTGAGCGAGTATCTTTTGAAAGAGGATACAAGAATAAAGATATATGCCCTTGTGTTTTCATTAAGAAAACCGAAAGTGGATTTGCAATCATAGCAGTTTATGTTGATGATTTAAATTTAATTGGGACTCCTGAGGAGCTCAATAAAACTGCTGAATATTTGAAGAAAGAATTGAGATGAAAGATTTGGGAAAGACAAAGTTTTGTCTTGGTTTGCAAATGGAACGTATCCGTGGAAGAACGTTTATCCATCAATCCACATATACAGAAAAAGTGTTAAAACGCTTTTACATGGATAATGCACATTCATTAGCATCACCAATGGTCGTTAGATCTATTGATACTAAGAAATATCCATTTCGACCAATTGAAGAGGGTGAAACAATACTTGGTCCAGAAGTACCATATCTAAGTGCAATTGGAGCGTTGACTTGTCTGGCTAATAATACTAGACCAAATATAGCTTTTTCTGTCAATCTTCTAGCAAGATTTAGCGCTGCACCCACTTTGAGACATTGGAATGGTGTTAAGCACATTCTACGTTATCTAAAGGGTACCATTGACCTTGAATTATATTTTCAAGAAAAATCTGATAATACTCTAGTCAGGTACTCGGATGCAGGATTTTTATCCGATCTAGATGAAGCTAAGTCACAAATTTGATACGTTTTCACATGTGGTGGAACTGCTATATCATGGAAATCTGTGAAGCAAACCTTGACTGCAATATCCTCAAATCATTGCAATCCACGAAACAAGTCGAGAATGTGTATGGTTGAGAAATGTGACGAGTCATATCCAAGAGTCGTGCGGGTTAACTTCATCAAAGGCCAAACCCACTATTTTATATGAAGACAATGTTGCTTGCATCGCACAACTCAAGGAAGGATACATCAAAAGCGATAGGACGAAGCATATTTCTCCCAAGCTCTTCTACACACACGACCTTCAAAAGGGATGACGATATCGACATTCAACAAATTCGCTCAAGTGAAAATCTGGCGGACTTATTCACCAAGGCATTACCAACATCGACATTCAGAAAGTTGGTACACGAGATCGGCATGCATCGACTCAAAGATATTCAATGATCTCAAGTACAGGGGAAGCAGTTGTACTCTTTTTCCTTCGACTAGGTTTTGTCCCATTGGGTTTTCCTAGCAAGGTTTTAATGAGGCAACATTTTTTTGTTTTAGGGATTGTTCAATCAAGGGGAAGTGTTGTAAATATATCTATAAGATATATCTTATGTGTGTTGACCAAGAAACCTCCCTAAAATCCTAGTTTCCTACTTGTATAAATAGAGGCCTTTAGCCTCCATATTGAATACACTTCATTCGTATTCTCTACTCTATTCTCTTGCTTCTCTCTAGTTTATAACACCTATTAAATAATAGATAGATGAGGTGGTCTCCTGTACATCTTAGTGTACCGTACATCCCAGTTGTACTCGATCCGGATCCTGATTCAATTGAATTATCCTGACTCATTTTTTCTTGAAATGGAAATAACATTAACACGGAATGACACTAACACTAACACGATCTTGGAATGACACTAACACTATTTTGTTTACAAATGACACTATTTCGAAAATAACACTAACACTATTTTATTTTACAAATGACACTATTTCGAAAATGACACTAACACTAACTCTACATGTAAATGACACTAACACTATATCGAAATGACACTAACACTTGACATTCGGGTAACATAGTCCAGTTGGGTCAGATTCAAGTTAAGATTCGAATCGAGTACGATCCGGGTGTACAGAAGATTTTGTGATACTTAATTAACGTCTAAACACATGAATAATTACGTACAATTCTTTTTCAACATCAATCAATCATTAAAGCAAAAGGGCCGTGAAGGCATTTTATTTTGACTAATTTGTAATTCATCTAATTTCAATTTCGATGAAATATCAATTTATATTATAATTTATAAGTAAAAGTTTATAAAAATAACTTTATATTTAGATATATTGTGCCATCTGAAATCATTAATTGTAGTTGAGTATAACAATGAATCAAAATAATGAGGCTAGTATGGTTCAATCATTCACACCAATGTAAATTTTATATACACGTACTCGCCCTAAATATAATTGAAAAATAATTTTATTACTCATTCTAATCTCAAACATGTATAACATTACTCACTAATTACACAAATTCGTTTGAATATATAAATATAATTGCTACAATAGTTAGATATCTGTCACAACAATATCTCAAACATTTTTATGTAAACATTAATAATAAATAGAATAAATAATAAAAAAATTATAAATTAAAGAAAAGTTCGCGTAGGCATGTCAATTAATGTTCATACTCGTTTTAAAAAGCGATTTTAGTACTAATTTTTGTCCCAAACTCTTATAGTAATACTTGATAATTGCTCAAATTAATTTATATTTATAAAATATCTAATTAATTAAATATAAATTGTTACAATAATTAGTTATCTGTCTCAATAAATTTGAACATTACGATGTAAACATTAATAATATGTAGTATAGATACTTGGTAATTACTCATTCTTATCTCAAGCCCGCATAGTAATCTCGCCGACTCTTCGAACTATTTTGAATTTATAAAAATAATTTGTCATAATAATTGATTATCTGCCTCTATAACCCCAAATATAGACATTACCTCCGTCCATAAAAGAACTTCCAATTTTTTCTTTTCGGGGTATCCAAAAAAAAATTTCCTACCTATTTTTTAACTATAATTATAATTTTTTTTACCACTTCCAATATGCTCAACAACCTTTGCTTCACTCTCAATACATTCAATAACTTTTTTTCTTAAAACTCGTATAACTTCCTCCTATGAAGTTATTTCATTGACGGATGGAATATTTAATAATAAATGGTATATATAAAAATACACGTGAGATTTCAATTTGTGAAGTTTCCTAAAATATCAATTAGTTAATCGGAATAATAAAGTTAGGGTCAACTATCCAACCCCGTTTAGAATATAAATACATGTACCTGTCTCAAACTATTTAAAAGCGATTTTACTACCCATTCTTATCTCAAACTTGTGCGATATACTCGCTTATTATTTGAACTTATTTGAATTTATAAATACATGTTGTTATACTAATTGATTATCCGTCAAACTAACAAACTGACATTACAAAGTAAACATTAATATTAAATACACTAAATAACAAAGATTAAAAAAATAGAGAAAATCTCATATAGGCATATCGATTAATGTAAGAATCAATTTACAATTTAAACACTCGTACCCATCTCAAACCTAATTTAAAAAATAATTCTACAATTTGTTCTCATCCAAACCCGTACAATAATACTCACTAATTAACCGAAGTTAATTGTAATATATCTAAATAACTAAAATATGAGTTGTTATAATGATTGGTTACTATGTAAATAAATCCCAAACATTATAGAGTAATTAAACATTCATTCTAAATGATATAAATACTCATTAATTACTCTTTTTTCATCTCAAATTTGTATAATAATACACACTAACTTGAATTTGACTATCGCTTTAAAATAAATTGTACAAATTATATATAAATAATGTTGGGAACTTAATGAAATATCCTAGCCTTAGTTTTGATGATACCAAAAATCCTTAGGTTTTCTTTGTAATAGACTAGAACCTTTCGAACTCAAGTGTTGGAGTTCTCTTTCTAGTTTGTTTAGTGTTTGTTTACCTCGTTTCTGGGTAGTATTTGTGGGTCGTTTTGTTGTGTATTCGAGCATGTTCCGTATCTTTTAGTGCTATTCTTCACTTGCTCGATGTTATTTGGTGGTATTATTGCTATGTTGCATGATTCGGGATCAATCGAGTTGTTTGGCGTTGTTTGGGATTTTGTGTGAAGAAAAAGCGGACATCTGCCGCCGTCCAGGCGCCGGCCGCCGCCCCCACGGCGCGCGCCGTACACTTTTCTTGAAGGGCCAGCGAAGGGAGCATACGGCGCCGCCGTCCCACGGCGGCCGCCGTCCCTGGGCATTTTCGGCAGTTACATTTTTCCATTTAAAAGCCTAATTTTAGGGTTTTTGAGGACACTCTCGGCCCCAGCAGCCTCCTAGGCGATTTTCACCTTTATTCCCTTAGTTTTTTAGTAATTTAAACATCAACAACATCTTGTGGATTCGTTGGATTACAGTTCACATCAGTTTACATTCCGTTGGATTGGATTTCCAGATCGTACTCTTTTGTAAGAACTCACTTGTTTTCTCATGTTAAGTTTATTGTTTCCTTTGGTTTTTCTTTCTTGTTCCTTTTATGCTCTTGATGAATGAGAAATCTTAGATTAATTTTCGTGATGTGGTTGATTCTTGATAATTTAAGTGCCTAGTTAGTTCGTCGTTGATTTGCTTGCGGAATTCTCTTTGATTGTGTGTGTTAAGGAATCTCCCTAATGGCGATTAAAGTTCTCTTTGAATTTGATGATTGATTTTGTTCTCATGCCTAGGTAGTGGTTGATCGTAGTTTATGGCTTTATGATTGTTTGGTTTGGAGTGTTAGATTACAACCCTAGTTCTATAGTTTTAATGTTTTATCACTACGTTCTTAGTTGCTACTTATCTACTGCCTAGTTAATGTTATATGCTTCCTTTCAATTACGTTTTGGTGAATAAAAGAGCGAGATAGTGCCTGCAGACCCAACTTTTGATTAGAGTGTTTAGGAGTTATCGTTTTCTGTGAGTAGCACAATTGAAGCCCTGTTAAGCCTTCCGTGTGAGACGACTTGAGTCACCTTACTGCCCTAGGACGACCTCGTATAAATTCGAGTCCATCCGCTAGGTATTTTGGATGAGTCAGTGTTCTAAACACTGAAGACTGAAAACCGGAGGACTGAAGATTGAAGACTGAAGAACTCAACTGAAGTTGCAATGAAAGGCCAAGTCAAATACGGATGTTTGACTGAACGAGTTTCTCAACTGAAGAATCAGTAATAACTGATTCATCAATGCAGGCTACGTGGATTCAGCGGACTGATACTAAAGTCAAGTATCAGTTGACATTCTTCCCCGGACTGAATCTCCATAAGTTTAAAGGAAGCCACGCACTGCCGCATTAAATGCAGAGATACAGATGATCGTCCTTTGTCTGCAGAGCATTACTTTTTGGTGATTACTTTTCAGAGGCGTCTTACCTCCTGTACCTGAGGCGCCGTTTCTCATCAAACAAGGAACCTCGAAGATTGAAACCTCAGCCAAAATTCAAATTACTCTCACAATGGATGAATTCTTGAAGACCATCTCCGCCAACGAATCTATTCAAGACCTCTCCTATAAATAGAGTTCGAGGATCACTTCAATCTTCACCGATTCAAAAGCACAAGCTGAAGCGCTGCCGAAATTGCAACTCATCCATTCAAAGCCATCATAGTTTGAATCGAATAAGAGAATACACAAAGCCAAAATCAGACTACTGATTACCTACATTCTCTTAGATATCCAAAGCCTAAGTTTCGATTACAGAGAGCCTGTTCTCTGCGATCAAGTTGGTATTTCGAACCTCCTTTCAACTGAGCGAAAATAGTGTTTGAGTTGAGCGGAGTTCAGACCAATGTTTTGACTCCAACAGATCTTAGCAAGCGCTAGCAAAGGCATTGTGGTTTCTTAGCGTGCTAAGAGTGAGCGAGAACTCCAACCCAGTGTGTTGGTACTGGAAATTTGATTTTCAGTTGTAAGGTTTGATGTGCACCCGTAAGCACAAGCCCAGAGTGTTTGTCAGTGTGATCAACTGACCGTGGACGTAGGAAATTGTTCCGAACCACGTAAAAATTCATTTGTCTTTTATCGCTTTCAGTTCTTACTTTCTTATATGTGCTCAAACCTGTTCTTAACTGAAACTGATTAATCGCAAAGTGAAACCTTTATCTAACAACGTGTTTATTAAAGGTTTTTTCTAAAGTAATTGTTTTCCGCTGCCAGTATTATTAGTCTAACTGATAAATCTTCGGATAATCAGTAAGATTCATAATAGTCCTCTGTTTCTAAATAAGACTAAAGCTCTACGCGAATATCGGTTAAAGTCTCGTGCTTAACTGATATCTCCTTATTGAAGTCATCTTCAGTATTAGTCTTCAACCTTTGTTTAACCGAAATCTTCTCTTTCAGTTCACTTCGAAAAGGTTGTTCTGTTTTGTGTTTTGAAAATAGCCTATAGGTGTATTCCCCCATACACCTATTCTAGACCTTCCGAGATCTAACAAATAATCATTTTATTGATGCAAAATGTAAGCACACAATTGAGAAAAATTGATCTTCTAATTGAAATAAAATTACTTTTACAAGTAAACCATATAATAAATAAGAATTACATATATTACTTTAGGTGAATAATCCATATATTTTCTGCTTTTCTAGGAATTCACACACCCTGTCAAATACATATTTTCAATTGTATTTTCTAGTGGTGTATATTTTATAGAATAATATTATTGGCTCTATTTAAGGATGACAAATTTTGTCAAAGTTTAACTAAATTAAATAAATTATAAACAATAAAATCTTCATAAATAATGAAAATTTTACGTAGATGATGTCTAATTTGGTACTACAAATTTTAAAAAGATAACTTATTTTCATTATTTAACAAAATAAATTACCATGAATAACCTAAAAATGTAACAAGAAGTTATACAAATCAAATTCTGTTGTAAATATATATAATATATATATATATATATATATATATATATAGGGGGCCATTCCAATGAGACCCCCTAATTTTAGTGAGATTTAAGGCACGATCTGGTGCGTTTATTTTATCAATCCTATGGCTGATATTGTATCTGGAGGGTGATTTTTTTTTCGCAGGGTTCGAATCCTGGAGGGAGCAGAATATTTTAAATTTTGTTATTCATCAGTATATACTGCATTGTTCATCAGTATATACTGCTTTGTTCATCAGTATATATGTCTAATCCATTACCAATTTTTTAAATTTTATTTTTCATCAATACATACATCTTGTTCATTAGATATACGTCTTGTTCATTAGTATTATATGTCTTATTCATTGTCCTCATGTTACACGAAAAATAAGGGGTCTCATTGGAGCGTATTTTCCTACTTAATGACTTAACCCTAAACCCTAATCCTAACTTTGTATCTCTTATAAATAGAGGCATTTAGTCCTCATAATAAGAAGCTCATGCAGATTTATTCTTCTACGCTATTCTCTCTTCTTCTCATCTTCTTTCTACTTTCAACACGTTATCAGCACGATTGTTCTACGAGATTATTTTATATTCATTATTCTATATTCATTGTTGATGGTATGCCCTTGGAAATAATCGTGTCTATCCTGCAAGGTACTATTGTAGATTTATTAAATTTGATTTTGAGATTTGCAATCATGTTTATTAAAATTATTTTTATTCGATTGCTTCAATTTCTTATTAAATATGCCATTTTAGATATATGAATTAGTTTTAAATCTATTCGATTTGCATTGGAAAAGACCGTGTCTTTTATTATTTGAATGTATTATGAATTAGTTTGTGATATATGTTAAATATATGAATTAGTTTGTGAATTAATTGAAAATATGTATAGTCAATTAATATATATTTTGTTCAACTACATCCAATCAATATGTATATGTTACGAATGCTTTTATTCTGTTATTGACGTTGGTGATTTAAGTTGTTGCAAACTAAAAAAAAATATTTGGTTGCTTTGGACATATTTACTCATTTATTTGGTTTCGACATATACAGGCACATTTGGGATAAATAGCTTTTGAAATTGATAATTGATGGTTTCTCATTTTAATTTGATTTCTTTCAACTATCCATGTCTGTATTCATATTATTAGTCAGTATTTAGTGAAGCGAGATTATTCTTTTGCGCTTATTAATTTTTTTATAGGGGGATTCAAATTTATTTGATAGCAAGCAATTTTCTGTTATGTATACACAATCAATGGTGTATATTGCATCAATTAATATGTTATATATCGTTTCCCGAAAAAATATAAATTTACAATCTTTAATAATTCGAAAGATTATTAAAAGATAAATCGTTGAAGTACTTATGAAAACACAACAATATAGCTTCATATTAAATATGAAATATAATGTGTTCCCGATGAACATGTGAGATAAAATTAATATTCCGAAAGAATATTAAAATATTGAGATTGAATTTGTATTTTAAGCATTCTTTCGGTATTTTCTTATTATTTTGGAGAATTTCATTATTGAATTGTTTTATTTATTTGGTTTATATTGTTACTCCCGAAGTAGCACAACTAATATTCATGATAAATATTTCAAGCTCTTGAAGAGCAATTGATCTTCTCAATTCAATTGTTTTTGAACTATTATTGAGAATATGAGTTATACAATTGAAAATTGATAACATTTTTGTGTGGCTCCGGAAGAGCTTCATTGATCTCCCCATAAAAATCGAATAATTATACATGATTTATTATTGATCATATAATCATGTTGTGATGAATTTCAAATTCATATACCCAAATTTCAACTATTATAATATATGAGCAAATATATGTCTTGTACTTCTTTCCTCTACCGAATTTTTCCCATAGAGTTTTTACAGAGAGGTTTTAACAAGGCATGAACATCTAAACTCTAACATCAAATGAGGAGTACGTTTCTTTGGAGTCAAATTGCCAACTCAAAAGATACATGAAGATTCGATCAAGCGATAATATGGTGGACTTATTCACAAAGGCGTTACCAACATCGACTTTTAGAAAGTTAGTACACAAGATTGGCATGCATCGGCTCAGAGATACATAATTATAATTTTCAGTGGGAGCAGTTGTACGCTTTTTCCTTCGATTAGGTTTATGTCCCATTAGATTTTTCCTGGCAAGGTTTTAATGAGGCAACATATTTTTAGGGTTAGTCATTTAAAGGGGAGTGTTGTAAATATAATATATATATATATATATATATATATATATATATATATATTTCCCCACTTAATGAC
Source organism: Salvia miltiorrhiza (assembly GCF_028751815.1). Taxonomy (NCBI): domain Eukaryota; kingdom Viridiplantae; phylum Streptophyta; class Magnoliopsida; order Lamiales; family Lamiaceae; genus Salvia; species Salvia miltiorrhiza. The sequence continues at coordinate 349,045 of NW_026651531.1, forward strand.
CTAACCCTAAACCCTAATCCTAGCTTTGTATCTCCTATAAATAGAGGCATTTAGTCCTCATAATAAGAAGCTCCTACATATTTATTCTTCTATGCTATTCTCTCTTCTTCTCATCTTCTCTCTACTTTCAACAAATTCCCATATTTACTGAAGAATAATTATCAGCATCATTTACATACTTTGCTATATGGGAAAGTCGCTTAGAAATGAAAATTCTCACGATTGAGTATTAAGTTGTACAACATTACATACTATAATCATTTTTTATAATTCAGACTCGATATTAAGATGGTAAATATTGTTAAAACATAAAAACTGTAATATATGTTAAAAAAATTATAATATCAAGCCATATATTATTTTATGAAACAATATACTCGCCACTAATTGAAAAAATATAAAATTTTGCCATTTTTTACGTTTTAGGACTATTTTGCCCTTAATTAAGACGGACCAGATACGGGTCGGATTCAGGTTTGTGCGCGGGTTAGGCACACATGGCACTATTAGTGATACGAATGATACTTCCATATTATTTCCATTAGTGTCATATACCTGTGTGCTGATATTATTTAGATAGGTACAGTTATATGACCATTTTGAACACTTCCCCGTAGGGTTTTGATTATCCATTTAGGATTTCAATTATTCATTTGGGGTTTAAAGTTTTCATTTAGGGTTTAGATTATCTAGTTAGTATGCATATTAGTGTCATTAGTGCCATATACTCTCTTATGTAGTGTTGCACGAATGGTATTTATGCCATATACTTAGATTTTTATTTTTATTTTCAATTGGCACATATGACACTAATAGTTTCATATGTGTCTAACCCGCGCGCAAACCCGAATTCGACCCCAATCCGGTACGCCCTAATTAAGGGCAAAACAGTGTTTATAGGTAATAAATAACCAAATTTTGTGTTTTTTTCAATTTGTGCCCAAATATTGTGTTTCATTCTTCAAAATAGCTATTTTAAAAGCGCTCTCTTATTTTATTTAGACAACTATCCTGATTTTTCTTTCGCCAAGTCTTAAAAGTATAAAATTTCATAAATCAAATAATTTCCTATATATATATATTTATGTATTATATATACACACATATATAATTTTTAAATGTAATAAAAACTATATTAAAATAAGAAAAAGATGGGAGAAAAATAGAGGATTGCACAAAAAAATTTAAATAAATTTTCACAAAATTTTATATAAGCGAGAATCATTATAGAGGCATAAATCACTAAGGAGGTGATTGGTATGATGGAATGGAATGAGGGTAGAATGGAATGGAGGTAGGAATGGAATGAAGGGAGGAAAGGAATGACAAACCTTGGTGATTCCTTTGCTTGGTATGCACAAGGAATACAAAAGGAATGGAATTGTAATTCCTTGTTTGATTTCATTCCTATGATTGGTATCTAAAAATAAATTTTAGGAATGGAATGGAATTATTTTGTTTTGCTAAATTAACATTTACATCATAATTTATCAAATTGGCATTATTTTGCATCTCTCTTCCACCTCTATTTTGTGTTATATTTGTAGGGACAATCCAAAAACTGACTTATTTTCCATGCATATTACTACTACACAGAAACATGCACCCGAAAAAAAATTAATTTTTTCTTGCCACCCACAACCCCACCCCCCACCCTACACCCTATCTTTTTTTTTTTCTCGTCACCCCCACCCACCCCCAACCCCCGTCCCCCAAATTTTTGTTTATTTTACTCACCACCCCCACACCTCCCCTCCCCTCCCCCCCCCCTCAATTTATTTTTTTATTTTCTAAAAAAAATCTCGCCACCCCCACCCACCTCCCACTAACCCCCCTCCCCCTCCCCCCGTACCTCCCAATTTTTTTAGGGTAAATTTGGTTTAGAACATTAATAAATTTTCAAATTTTGGTTTTTCCCACAAACTTTCATTCTTGTTTCAAAATACATAATAAATCATTTTTTTTGAAATTTTCCATAGTGTGATTTTTCGGCGAATTTTTTAAATGACGTGGCGCCGAACTTGAATGATGTGGCATATTTAAGGGTTAAGTACCATTTTCCCCCTCAACGTTGACACCCCTGTCACCTTTAACACCCTAACGTCAGGGTTGACGTTGTTTACCTACCTCAACGTTTCAAAACTAAAGCAAAATGCCTCCACGTTTTAAAGGCCGCCCTAAGCGCTGCTCTAATGGGATCAATCACCGTTAAAACGCAGGGGGCAATTCGATTGTCATGTCACATAATTTTCATGTAATTACATTGTATTGCCACGTTATTTAAATTTTTTATCGAAATATGTCATCGTGGGAAATTCCAAAAAAAAAAAAGATTTATCATGAATTTTGAAACAAGAATGAAAGATTGTGAGAAAAACTAAAATTTAGAAATTTATTATGATTTTATACCAAATTTCCTAAGAATTGGATCTTCTTGAGTTGCAATACCAATGGGGCATGTATCTTTGTCGCATTTCTGCATCATGAAGGATGGGTGGGGTGGGGTGGGGTGGGGGTGGCGAGTAAAATAAATAAATAAAAAATTGGGGGTGGGAGGGGTGGGGGGAGAAAAATTTAAAAAAAATAAAATAAAATTTTTGGGGGTGGGGTGTGGCGAGAAAAACTAAAAAAAAGGTTTAATTTTTTTTTGGGTGGGTTGGGAGGGGTGGCGAGAAAAAAAAAATGAAATGTTGGGGGTGGGGGGGGTGGCGGGTGGGGTGGGGAGAAAAAAAAATTGGAGGGGAGGGAGGGGTGGGTGGGGTGTGGTGGTGGCGAGAAAAATAAAAAAATAAAAAAAAAAATTTGGGGGTGGGGGGTGGGGGGGTGGGGTGGCGAGAAAAAAAAATATTTTTTTTTTGGGGGGGGGGGGAGAGGGGGCTGGGGTGGGGTTGGGGATGAGGGTGCAAAATATATAAGAGTAATTTTGTCAAAACCTAAATTTAGGTGGAATTAGAAATGGAATGGAATGGGTAATACCATGCTAGAGGGAAGGAATGATGATTCCTATATGTAAAGGAATGGTGATTCCCTTAAGAATGGTGATTCCTAAAATAAAACTATACCAAGCATAGGAATGAAATGGAGGTAGGAATCACCATTCCATTCCCACCTCCATTCCACCATACCAATCACCTCCTAATATTATTATATAAGTCGTATCATTGTTTCATAGACTGTCAATTTTGTTAGCAATTCTGCCTCATCATCCGGTTTTCGATAGCGAAGTGCTAACTCAACACCCAAAAAAATTACACTAAATAAATAAAAGTACACATAAAAAAATTATTTAGTTGAAAACGTAGTTATTTTGAGAGTGCTAATTAAAAATGTGAGCGGTTGGAAATAAAATGGTAGGATTAAGAAAATTTAAAATATTTCAAACTAGAAAAACAGACTATATTTTGAGATATTAAAAAAAAAAATAGAAGACAGTATATGGAATGGACTAATTGTTAACAACATTTTTTTCCCCTCTGTTTAAAGTGGATCAATAATTGCATCTCAATTTCTCATCTAGTGGCTTGAACTCTAAGGATTAGTTAAAGTGTGTTATAAGTTGCATTTCGAAATGAATATTGTCGAAGATAATTACTCCCTCCGTCCCATTATTGATGGCCTGTATTCCTTTTTGAGCTGTCCCAAGTAACATGACCTGTTTTCTTTTTGGGCCACAATTAGGACTTAATTAAAATTCTTAATCAATACACTTTTACTCTCTCTCTCATCCTACCCACCACCTCTCTCTCTCTCTTCTCCTTCTCCACACCCATTCCCTTACTCTGATGCTCACTTCCACCAACTCGATCAGAGGTTTCACACTTCCGTTTTCTGCAAATTTTCAGGTGAACAAATCGGCGGGGCCATTCGACGCGCTGCTGTGCGTTGGCCAGTTCTTCCCCGACGCTCCGGAGCTGCTGCACGAGTTCAATGACTACGTGGAGGGCCGCTCCGGTCTCTCTTTCTCCCCATCTCTCCCACCTTTCCCTCTCGCAGCCACCGCCGTCCGAACCCTAGTAGTGGCATCGCCGTCCGTCGGCCAGCCAGATTTCTCTGCCGCCAGATTTGTCCACCGCCGTCCACAGCCAGAACTGTCCATTGCCGTCCACAGCCAGATCTGTCCGCTGCCGACCTCCACCGCCCCTGCACTATCCCCGCCGCCGCCTTCTCTATTACGCCGTCGCCTCCTCCACCCACGCCGCTGGAGATGTTGCCTCTTCTCACAGACGACAGCAGCACCAAGGAGATGGCTCACGAGGCGAAACTTCATCTCCAACCGCAAGGATAAAATACCTTCATCACGATGGCATCCGGAGCAGTCTCTGAGATCTCAAGCATCATTATTTTAGAGAAGGATCTTAGATCGAATTATTCTTGGTCTTTTTGCTTTTGTGGATTTGGGAATTTTGGGGATTTTGGTTTATGGATGTGTGGATTCGAGAGGGGGTGCTGGATTTTGGGAAGTCGGCAGCGCCGGAGACAAAGGAAAGTCGGCGGCTCCGGCGATGCTTCACTGTCTGTGTTGAATTTAGCATGGGGGAGATGGAAAGGATTATTTAATTAATAGTAATTCAAGTTTAATTTAAACAACACTAAATATGTAATTTTTCTTAATTCTACACTCCTTAATGTCCGTGCCGAAAAGGCACGTGCCATGAATAACGGGACGGAGGGAGTACTTTTTTATGAATGGGTCTAAAATAGTTATTCTCTCCGTCCCACCGAAGTTGATGCGTTTCATTTTTGACAAAATTTAGGTAATTGAAAACATTAATTAACAAATAAACCCAATCTCTCTTACCCATTACACACACACATCGAAACCTCTCTTCCTCTGACCTCAAACTCAACCACCAACGTCAACACTTTTCTCCCCCTTTTCTTTTTCTCCGACAAGACAGATCAGTAGGGGCTCCCACCGCCTCTTCTGAAATTTCCAACTAGGCTGAACGGCCCCCCATTTCTCTCGCCTCTCAACCCCCTCTCTCTCTCTCAAACAACAGAACCCACACACCTCACACCGCCCCGCGCCGCCTCCTTCCTTGGCGGCGGCGAAAGCGCCGCCACCTTCCTCCTCAATCCGGCGGCAGACGAAGCCAACCGCCACCACACACCCTGACGTCCCTCGTCTCCGACCTCCCCTCCTTGTTTTCCTCATTTTACCGCCTTCAATCGAAGCCCAAAAGCCTAGATCTGTTTTATTGTTGCTCTTTGTAGATTTAGGTGGTCGGAGTTGCAGGTATCGAGAGAGAGGGAGAGGGAGCGGGATAAGGAGAGAGAGGGAGAGAAAGAGAGAGAGGAGGTTTTTTTTTTTTTCAGACCGGTGAGAGAGGCACCCTTTAAAGGTTTTATGGAATTGGAGGTTTTGACAGAGGCAACAATGCCGATGATGATGGGGGAGGAAGACCAGCGGCGATTGTGGGGGGAGAAAGAACGGCGACAACTAGGAATTAGGGCAGGGGCACCTGCCATTCTCAATACCAGCAGGATTTTTTTAAGGTTTTCTGGGTTGGGGGCTTCTGTATGGCTTGAAGAAGACCGGCGATGGTGATGGGATCAGTGACAACGGTCGCCAAAGATCTAGGTTGAACTGGAATTGAAGAGCGGCGGGTGGAGGTGGAAGTTTTGGGGGAGGGGGTTAGAGATGGCAGTGGATCCTGGACCCGGTCCAGATCCGTGGATCCAGATCCGATTTTACGGATTTGGATCTCAATTTTTTGGATCCGCGGATCTGGATCCGGATTTGGATCTCATTTTCTAAAACGAATCTGGATCTGGATCTTAAAATTTGAGATCCGGATCCGACCCAGATCCGACCCGTGGATCCGATTTTATTTAAAATATATTATTTATTTTTTATATTTATTTTATTAATAGTATTAGATATATTAAAAATTAAAAATAATAGAAAAAATAGAATAACTATCAAAATTGAAACCCTAGATTTCTAATTCTCTCTAACCTATCATCTCTCGTTCATCTCCAAATCTCCCTCACTCTCCCGCCGCCTCAGTCACTCTCTCTCACTCCCTCAACCAGCCGCCGCCCGCCGCCCCACCAGTTCGCCCGCTGCCGCCCCACCAGTTCTGGCGTTTCTGATGCCGTTCTGCAGTATCAGATCCACCACCTGCGACGGCACCAGCCGCTGGGCACTCTGCCTCCCCCAGTTGTGTCACGACCGGCGTTAATTAGGGATAATTAAGTCGGGAAACCATGACTGGGGAAGGGAAATTACGAAGCGGGTTTAGAAAGGGGTGCATAAAAGAATACTCAAAGAGCTTGAATACGTGTGAAATATTCCTTAAAAAGGAAAAAGGCATAGTTCGCATAAAAAGGGTACTCAAAGAACTTGTATACGCATTATATTCCTTAAAAGGAAAAAGGCATCGTTAGGGCTTGGCTAAAACATTATCAGAGTTTGCAACGGAAGGCGTAACTGAAATAATCAGTGTTTACAGCGGAATGCATAACTGAGATACATGTATGAAGACATGTATCCTTTCTGAGCCTACTTTAAGTTCGACAAAAACTCCACTCAGCAACACTTCATCGCCCATCACAGCTCAACCTGCACAAACATAAACATCGAAGGGCTAAGTACAAGAGTACTTAGTGGGCAGTTGCCAAGCATATAACATAACATCATTAACAATTTCACAATATCGCATAAGAGGCATGAGTTTCTTTCATATCCTTTGCTCATTAAACATTTCCAAATTCATAAATAGCATAAGGGCATTCTTCATCATTAACAATCATAAACACGCATCGTGTCGTGGAGAAGGCCTTCCCCAACGAACACGGGCATCGCGCCGTGAAGGGGGCCTCCCTCAGCGGTCACGGCATCGTACTATTGAGGGAGGCCTCCCCCAATAGACGCTGTAACACTGGAATACTGGCATCGCGCCGCTAGGGAGGCCTCCCTCAGCGGACACGGGCATCGCGCCGTGAGGAAGGCCCTCCTCAGCGGACACGGCATCGTACTGTTGAGGGAGGCCTCCCCCAACAGACGCAAGCATCAAATATAAGCATAAACTTATCAGCGTAAAACATTCAAGCGTAAATAAGCGTAATCATTTAACGTGCATCATAATAAAGCTTAACTCATTTAAGCGTAATAAAGCATACCATACTTGAAGATCCAATTTGCATTTTAAAGCATAACACTTGCATAGCATTTTATTTACGCGTACGAAATTGCCCACCTGATAGCAAAGTTTTGCTAAGGTACTCTAACTCCTTGTGTAGTTCTTACTCTCGCGCTTGACCTTAATCACGAGAATATAAAATAAGACATTGCCTCGAGGAAAATTCTTAATTAATGAGAAAGCGTAATTTAACTATGCATGAATCTGGTATGCATGAACTAATACTCTGAGCGAAAATCGGGAATTCTACTATTAATCCTCGTTAATAGATTTAGCTAATTCTCGTCTAGCGCGGTCGAATAAAACTGTGATTCTTCCTTCCTCATCGGAATATTCCAGTCGTGAAATAAACCTCGCATTTGTACTTGATTGAAAAAGGACTAACTCGGCTTTAAACGAGGTGTGACCTTGTAGAAATTATCGGGCTTTTCAATAGAAGCATCATTACTAGCGTAACCTCAAATAATTAATAGGCTCAAAAGAGAGTAGCCAATTAATTAAATAAACCAGTGGCTTAAATGAAATAAACAATAATGGCTTGCTTTAAAGTCGGAAGTCCAAAAACATTAATTAATAAACTGGGCGGCTCATTACTGATAAATAATTGGGCTCCATCAAAAATTGATACTGCTAGGCTTAGCTCAAAGGAGTAACTTCAGCTCATGCTTTAAAAGAATTAAAGCCCAACCTAAAAAGTCTTCGACCCAAAACAATTAAAATAGGGGTCCAAATAATAATTAATGTGGACTGAAAAGAATTAATCTTAGCCCAAAAAGGCAATTTAATCGGCCAAAATGATGAATTAAACTGGCCCAACGAAATATAAATGGGACTAGAATAATAGCCCATCATAAAATATGCATCAGCCCAACTCCTTAATTAAATCGAGCCCAATAGAATTAATGAGAAGGGCCAATTAAATAGAAGACTGGCCCAATTCGAATTTAACTGTGAAAGCCCAAGAAATTAAAATAAAATCAAGCCCAGTTTAAAATAATTCGGCCCACAATAAATTAAAAGGGAAAGCCCAATTTCCTTAAAATAAAGAAGCTCAAATTCGGCCCAATCAATAACTCAAGCCCAAAATAATTAAATGCAATGGCCCAAACCAAATAAAATGGAAAGCCCAAACAAATTTAGCCCAACACTTCCTCTCCCAACTCTCGGTCCTCTCTCTCTCTAATCAAACTCTCGGTTCTCTCTCTCTTAACTCTCAAATCAGCCGACACTCTCCCTCTCTTCCTCAAGACCGGCCGATCGGCCTCTTCTCCTCTCACCGAGATTCCGTTCGGCCACCGCCTGCTCCGGCCGGCGTCATCTGCCGACGCGTCAAAGCCCCGGCGCCGTCCTCTTTCCTTCATCGCAAAGCCCAAATCGAGCCCTAGACTAATCTGGTAGGTCGCCGCTGCTGTCACGCCCTTGTCTGGAGCCATCGCCGCCGTCTGGAGCGGCTGCTGCTTCGCCTGGAGTCACCGCCGACTGCTGCTGCTCGTCCGGTGGTCAGCGGTCGTCGTCTGGGAGAGCGCCGTCGTCGGTCGCTGCTGCTCCTTCGTTCGGAATCCGGAGAATCAGTCGGCCTCTCTCAACATCAGTCGAGATTCAGTCGCCTTCTATGCTCCAACCGGCGTCGGCTACCGCCGAGCTTAGGTCCGGCGTCGTTCAGCTTCCGCCAGTTCCGTCCGGCGTCGGGGTTCGGCAGTTGCTTGGGCAGTCGGCCCTTATTCTCCAAAGCTAAGTTTAACTTCTATGCTATTATAAATCCTCGTTCGTGAATCTCTTGATGAACTATAGCTATCAAAGTGTAATATACACCCATTTCCTGAAGCTTTTATTCTATGTCGATTATGCAAGGGTTATACTAGCTATAGTGGTCTGTTTCTGTATCAAGAGTTTCTTAGTGCCTTGTGAAGGAAACATAGGTAAAAATTTGATTTCGTGATTGCTTAATCCATCTATGCATATATATACACACCTGTATACTATGTATTTCCTTTTAAACATATGCTTGATGATGCGAAATTGATCGAATAAGTTGAGCTTAGTATATACCTTGTAATTGATGTTGGTTGGCTGCTGTGGTGTTAAATGAACTGGAATAATTCTGAAATAAATCATACTTGTTTCTTTCAATAAATGCAGGTTGCAAATGGAAGAAAGGTGGGAACATTAAGGCAAGCTTACCGTGAGAACTTGGCAGGAACAAGATAGGCACTGATCTTCAATAATTCTTGGTGAAATGAAGTGAGAGTGAGAGTTGTTTGTTGGCTGAAGTTAACAACTAGTAGAGGAGAAGAAGTTTCTGCTGCAACTTGAGTATGGTGGGGGAGTTGGTGGTTGTGGAGTTGGCGGGGAGCAAAGGGTAGTGGAGTTGGTGGAGTTACTTTCATGATTTGAAAGATGGTGCAGGCAGCATAGGGTATGGTGGAATGACCACCTACTTGCTTTTGTACTATGCAGATTTTCTTTTGATTTTGTGTCAATACTTTAGTGAGTGGTATTAAGTGGCCACGTAGAGTCCACAACCTTTGTGGTATACTAGACGATTTTCCCCAAGCTGGGAACTAGACTGTAATCTGTGAACTGTAAATAAATACTGGCTTCGATTTTAAATCATCGCATTTCTGTATCTGCTTGATATCTTTTTCCTTGCCTGCTAACTTAATAAACTGTAATATAACTTAAATTAAATCCGTAGATTTAATCTGCGTTGCAGTCGGAATAATTCCTCGACTTCTAGTAGCACTAATAAAATATAAATGCTTCTGTTTTTCGATTAATAAATAACATGACTTTGCTAAGTCAGTTATAACTTGAAAATAATAATTATTTGTTGGGGATGGATCCAACAACCACGAAATAGGACGTCGGGTACGTCCGGATCGGCGGGCACTAGCAACCTGAGAACCACAAACACGTTAGAGCCCTTCTAGGAGCACCGGTGGGGGTGTCGATGGAAGGGCCTCCGACGTTCAAGTCAGTTCAACAATAAAAGATATTTGAAGGAATTCGTAAAAATGATAATAAAACGTGAAATTAATGAAATAATAGAGCAAGATTGAAGTAGTCGGTCTGGCTGGTCGGACTAGTCAGCCTGACGGGTCAGGGTTGTTATGAACTCCAGACTGTGAGAGCGTGGAAGCGGGCTGATTGAGCAAGAAAGCAAATCGTGTAGAGTGTCAGTGCAGGTAGCAGTGATTAGAGTATGAATGATCGGATGGGTCGTCTGACCTAGTCGGGTTGTATATATACTAGTCTCCTGGCGGCTAGGGTTGCTTCTGTGCTTAAGTTCCACCCTAACCGTTCCGAATTTTTAGGAAAAGATATCCCACGATGCCTCCTTCCTTTTCTTCTTCACCAAGTAGCAGCCCTTTCTAGGGTTTGACATGACGAACCTGTATGTCCATGGGCCGTTTCGATATGGATCGAATCTGACCCATCCGATTGGATCGTCTAGTTGGACCGAATAAATTCATTTGGGCCTTATACGAATTTTGCCCAATACAGTTTGTCCCCCACTCTCTAATTGGATGTTTTCGTACTATGTAATATATAATTAGAGAGTTGTTTCTTCAACTTTTGACATGAATCCGAATAGGGTGATCTAATCGAATTTATATGATCATAAATGATACTCCTTGGATGCTGATTTCAATTTTTCTTATATATATATATATATATATATATATATATTTTGCAAATCCCATAAGAATTTAGGCACTTCGTGCCTTTTCATTAAATGACAATTCATATAGAAGTTTGTAGTAGTAGTTCACTTTTGAAAAATGAACTAATTCACATATATGTATAATATGGGTCCCATATATGATTTGGAAAGCAATTTATACTTTTGAGGTTAGCGGATTCACTATGTACATTGTATCCATGTAAATGGGTCCCACGCATTAAATTGAAAGCAGCTTTGCTTTGAGGGGTACCTGCTATTCACGGTATTTTGAAACAAATGGGTCCCACTCGGAAATTTAGATTCACAATTTTTGGGCAGATGTAGAGCACTTTACGTGGTTTTTTGATTTTTACACGCTTGAAGCCTCATATTTAATTTTTCTATGTGGGAATCAAAGGACAGAAATGGGCATCGGAATAAATGGCGCAGGAGAACATTGAATCTATATCCGGCGGTATTGCGCCTCCGATAGGGCGACAATGGTTCTTCGAAATTTCAGGGAGATGCGACATTTTTTCGCTGCGAATCTTGCCGGCTTCTGTCTGGTAACGGCGGCGGTGGTGATGGACGAAGTGTCGCCTGAATCAATTTTTAAAGCAGGGGCGGCGGCGAACCACTTAAATAGGCTGCGCCATTTTCCAGGGCGAGGGGCTTGTCGTCAACCTCCAGGTCTGAGATAGCCTTGTCGGTCTTTAAGAGCAGCGTGTATATTGTGCTTCTAGAAAAAGGCTGATAAATGAGGATGAGCTGTTGTTGTGGGCCGAGGATGAGGCCGTTTGATAGAGGTGGCACCGGCTCAGTCGGCGGCACTCATCGAGAACCAGAGGGAGGTAGCGGCGATGATTTTGAGAATGAGAGGGGATGATGGTGCGATTTCTCATAGATGAGCCTGAATTTTTCTTCTAGCTTTTCTCTCTTTCTCTCTCTCTCTCTCTCTCTCTCTCTCTCTCTCTTTTTTTTTTTTTTTTTATGAAGATTAATTTGAAGAGCTTGCAACTGTTTGAGTTGTAAGATGATTTCTTTTGTTTTCGTCTGTCATATTTGGAGGCCGATTTGATATGTGATTAATGTACATAAATAATGTATATGTGATACGTTTCGAGGAGAATATATGGAAATCTTTTGATGTTGTAGCCTCTGTGTTTATTTTCATGTAACGTTTTGTAAAGTAGGATTGGTACTTGTTTGAAATTGTATTTTCTGTGAGTATGGAAGAGTAGGATAGGTATGATGGATGGTTGACAGAAAAAAGGACACAATGGGTTGGATGGGTTGGGTACCCTTTACTTGTTTCTTCTTAGAGCACGTCGGGTAGGGTACATATACATTTTATAAATATATGAATGCACATTGATTTGACTGTAATTTGAAAGTAAGGATAGAGTAGGGTAGAATAGGTTGGCGGGTATCTTTTATTTGTCAATATTCACTCTATATTGTTGCCCTGCGTGAAAGATGTGTGGGATAGGGTGCCTCTGATATTATGTGCTGAAGTGTTGGGTAGAGTGGGTTGGATCTGTTATCAGTGTTGAAGTGTTGGGTAGGATGGGTTGAAGGGGTCAGTATAGAGGGCAATTCTCTCAACATATATCCATGTATGTAGTAAAAAATTTGTAGCGTTGGGTCGACGAAAAATAGAGGGAATGAAGCTTTTTAACTTCTCCCTATACATATATATATATATATATATATATATATATATATATATATATATATTTACCATTTTATCTTTGTTTGATTGTTGAAGTGTTTGGAGAACTTGTAGATTCTAGAGTGAAGATTTTTGGAGGAGATTCTAAGAGGTTGGTTTTCTTTCACTTACTTCGCATGTTCTTGAGATTCTTCGAATATTCTTCGTATTTTTGTTGAGTTTTTACGAGCATGTCGTTTTCATATTTTTGTCGTATTTTGCTTTGATCTAGCTCGATTCGTTGTTTATTTTTAGCTTTGCTTCTATATGTTGAATGTTTATGATCTAGCCTCCGTCGGGTTGGATTGGTTACATTATTTGTTTGGTTGCTACAACTTTTTGTATTTGTCTGTTTGATTGGGTTGAATTGTAGTTTGATATATGCTTGTGGATAGTTGGCTTGGTTGTGACTGTTAGTTTGTCATGCTTGTTCGATGAGTTGCGTCTTGGCTATAATATGTGCTTATTTGTTGTTGCTTGGTTGGTTGGTAGCTGTGGGGCTTTTTTAAACTCAAACTTGCTGCTTTATAGGATGTCTGATATGTCTTACCGAAGTGGGGACCACACGGGTTCGTCGGGTAGTTCCGTTAGGATATTTGGTGATGGAGAGAGCGCGATGTGTCTTGCCATTACGGGAAATGTGGTTGGGTCAAGTTGGGCTAAGTTGCCTGCTAAAAAATCTGGAGTCGGGTTTGGGGTGAATAGTTTTGGTCCCATTGTGGGTTCAGAAAAGATGGGTGACACTCTTCCAAAAAATAATCGTGTTTCTAAGATAAATTCTGAGGATTATTTGCGTTGGATCCGTCGGGCTTATAGCATCCCCGAGTGGGCAAGTTTGCATGCTCCCGATACATCACTTCGTCCTAATTGGGATGTTGAGGGTATGGTCTGTATGTACGAGCTTCCCTTTACTTTGGGCCTTCGTCTCCCGCTCCCCCGTCTGGTGGTTGAGCTTTGTAACTACTACCGAATTTCTCCGAGTCAACTGATGCCTAATACTTGGACGATCCTAATGGCCGCGGAAGTGTTTGCGGAACGGAAGGGTTTTGACATCAATATATATGATGTCTTGTATGCTTACCAGTTGGGTGAGACTCGTATAGATAAGGGTCGTTATCAATTTAACTCCCGTTCTGATGCCCCAATACTCATTACTAACCTTCCGGAGGATCGTACAAAGTGGAAGGAAAAATATTTTTTTATCAGTGTCGAGGCTTTAGGGATCCAAGATGGTTACAAGGTTCCGTCTGCTTGGTCCAAGCCGCGTGAGTATTTTGGGTTTATTTGTTGTTATGAAGTGTGTTGTTATGAAATTGTTATCTAATAAGGCATCATTTCTCTAATATGCAGGTCGGATCAACGGGAGTCTTCCAGTTATATGCGGGTTACCGGAAAGGGCACAAAGGTTTTACTCATTCTCGGAGGAAGATCGTGACTGGCGGGTGATCCTGTCGGAGGACAATCTTAGGGGTTCTTCTTTGTGGTGTGAGATTCCTGTTCGTACCGAAGGTATTGTTCATCCACCTAGTCGTGCTCGCTTTCGTATTGCTCTAGTAGCTAGAGCTTTGGAAATTCTAAGGCAAGGTCGTGAAGTGGAAGGTTTTCCATTATTATTTGAATTGACCCCTGCTGAGCGCGTATTTGTAGACCAAGCGATGGCAGACCTTCCATTCTACAAACCAAAAGGCAGTCGGGCTGCGTACGAGCGCATCCAACAGAAGAAAAAGAAAGTTATGGTTAGCTCAAGTGAGGAACCGACGACTGATCTCTTGGATACGGTGTCTCTACCCTCGCCTGTCGGGAAGGGCAAGCGATCCGCTTCATCCGTCGTCTCTGATCAGTCTGGTGGCTCAACTATTATGAAGTTCCCAGTGGATGCTGCTGCTTATACGCCTTGTGCTCCGCAGCTTGAGGATCGTGCTCGGTTGGATGCTGCTGGCTATGACTCGGCTATGGAGGCTATCATTTCCCATTCATTTTTGGTAGGGTTATGTTGCTTCTTATTCTTTGTGTCGTTCATTTTCTTTTTTGTTCAAATTGTAACAACTTATCGTGTTGATTGTTCTATGTCTTGTAGGGTACACGGGGTATCCTTTACTTGGGAGACAAGGTGAAGGAGCTTGAGAAACAACTGACGAAACTTCGTGCCGAGCAGGTCGACTGTAGGAAGGAGAATCGTGATTTGAAGAAGCGCAAGGTCGGATTGGACAATGTGATTAAGGGCTTGCAGGAACAAATGGCATCCCATGAGCAAGATGCTAGGAAGCTTCATGAAGCACTTGAAAATTTGGAGGCTGTCAGTGCTCGGGTGAGGGATCTTGAGTCTGAGATCGTACAGCTGAGGAGTATGATGGAGGATGTTGGGTTAGAGGCAGAGGTCTTGACTCGCGGTGAGATTTATCAAGAGTTTCGTGATGGTAAGTCGGGTGAGTGGGATATAGATAGGTGTATCCTTGAGATGGAGAATCTGTTGCAACAAAGGGCTGAGAAGGCTGCTGCTATCCAGGCTCGGGCGGCTGCCGAGGCTAAGGAGTTAACCGACACTCTTGGTCGATTGGATGCCGAGGATGCTGCCGGCGTTTCCCATGGTTCCACTGATTCCTGATTGGTGTTTTATCTTTATCGTTATGTAGACTTGCTCAAACTTGATATGTTTGGTTGTATTTGGTTTTTAAGATTATCTGTACGGATTTCTATAGTTATTTGTCCCCCAGTTTGGGTCTTGGTCGATTTGGAGACTAGATTCAAACTTAGTGTTGTCGTTGTATTTCAGAATTTTTCGGCGTAGCCGACCAGTTGGAGGGTTTGAACCCTTGAATATTATGGAGTTGGGATATTTGATTTTGAGTTGATTTTTCTAAGTATTGATAATATTGTGATGTTGTTTGTAACTTATGGAAGTATGTGGGTGTATGGTTGATAGGGTGGATCTTGTCCGATGATATATTCAACAAGTTGAGAATGATAGTTGAAAAAGGGTTGGTGGGGGGTGGGGGCTGCGCTCCGTGGAGCTGCCTACATACCCTTTAAAGGGATCAAGCCCAAATGTAGTTCTGACCTGCATGGAAAGGTCAGTAGTCGTGTAGTAGGTTGAGTGGGTCTCGTGAGACCTTAAGAAAATAGAAGTATAGTAGAAGTGTAGAGTTCAAGTGTGATACTGTTTGAGATGGATAGCGTTCCAGCTATTGTTGATGTCACGTCCGTCTGTCGTTTGTAGTTTGTATGCTCCATGCCCAACCACTTTAGTGATCAGATATGGTCCCTCCCAATTTGGGCCTAGTTTGCCTGCTCCTGTCTCCTTGGTGTTCTGGAACACCTTTCGTAGCACCCAGTCGCCGGGTTTGAACGTGCGGGTACGGATGTGTTTGTTGTAATGTCGGGCAATACTTTGTTGATACGAGGCTAGTCGCATGTTTGCTCTGTTCCGTTTCTCATCGAGGAAGTCTAATTCGTGGCACATAGCCTCTGGGTTTTCATCCTCCGTTGTCAGTTCGTATCTGGCGGTGGGCACTTCGCTTTCAGTTGGAATTATTGCCTCCATTCCATAAGCAAGAGAGAATGGCGTTTCTCCTGTTGATGATCTTGTAGTTGTTCGGTAAGACCAGAGCACGCCAGGTAGCTCGTCTGCCCATCTTCCCTTGGCTTTTTCTAGTCGTTTCTTCAGGATGTTCATGATGGTCTTGTTGGAAGACTCTGCTTGTCCGTTTGCTTGGGGATACCTTGGTGTTGAAAAATTGAGCTTTATATTCCAGAACTTGCAAAAATCTTGGAAGTCTGCACTGATAAATTGGGATCCGTTATCCGTGACAATTTCTTTGGGCACCCCGTATCGGCAGATCACATTCTTCCATACGAATCCCTTGACTTCTTTATCACGAACTTGGTGGAAAGAGTCCGCTTCAATCCATTTGCTGAAGTAATCGGTCACAACTAACATATACACCTTCTGTCCGGGTGCAACAGGTAACTTGCCTACGATGTCCATCCCCCATTTCATGAATGGCCATGGTGATGTGATAGCAGTCATGGGCTCCGGGGGCAGGTGTGACACTTGGGCGAATCGTTGGCATCTATCACACTTTCTAGCATGGTCAGCTGCATCTGTTTTCATAATGGGCCAGTAATATCCGCTTGTTAATGCACGATGTGCAAGACTTCTCCCACCCGAGTGGTTTCCACACTCACCTTCATGTAACTCGGACAATATGTATCTTGCTTCTGCAGGGTTAATGCATTTCAAATATGGACCGGAAAATGATCGTTTGTATAGTTTACCTCGAATGATGGAGAATCGAGCTGCTTGAGCTTTAAGGCGACGCGCTTCATTCCTATCATCCGGTAGTGCATCATTCTCCAAGTATTCTATTATTGGGGTCATCCAGGTCCGTTCTGTTGATACTTGATTGACCTGTTCATTTGTCTCCTCCTTTTGAATTGCTGGCCATTGAAGACAAGTGATCGTTATGGTTTTAGGTTTTGCGGTCTGGATCGTTGATCCGAGGTTGGCTAAAGCATCAGCATGACCATTGTCCCCCCTTGGCACTTGGTTTATGATGAACTCTTCAAAGCTTGATTGAAGCTCCTTCGTTTTGCCCAAGTAGGCCGACATCTTAGCGTCCTTAGCTTGAAAAGTACCCTGCATTTGGTTAACTACAAGTTGGGAGTCACTGAATATTTTAATGCGTTTTACCCCCATTTCCTTAGCTAATCCGAGTCCGGCTAGCATGGCTTCGTACTCCGCTTCGTTGTTGGTCGCCTTGAATTCACAGCGGATGGACTGTTCTATCACGTCTCCTAGTGGTGAGATGAGTACCAGACCTAGTCCACTTCCTCGCATATTACTTGACCCGTCCACATATAGCTTCCAAGTTCCAGCTTGGTCGGGTTGTACGATCATGCAACAGATTTCCTTGTCGGCCTGCAAGGTAAGGTTAGGTGTAAAATCAACTAAAAAATCTGCTAATACCTGGGACTTAAGAGCGGTACGTGGCTTGAATGTAATGTCGTATTCGCTCAACTCCACCGCCCACTTCGCCAACCGACCCGACAACTCAGGTTTGTGGAGTATGGCCTTCAGAGGGTATGTGGTGGCGACTATGATTGGGTGGCATTGGAAATATGGGCGCAACTTCCTTGCTGTGTGAACCAACGCAAGGGCTAGCTTTTCTAATTGACCGTATCGGGTCTCCGCATCGAGCAGAGATTTGCTCACATAGTAGATGGGTGACTGCTTTCCGTCTTCTTCCCTGACCAACACGGCGCTGACGGCCGTATCGGATACGGCAAGATAAACCAACAATGCTTCGTGGTCTTTTGGTTTTGCGAGTAAGGGCGGGTTGGTCAGGTACTGTTTGAGTTGTTTTAGTGATTCCTCGCATTCTTCTGTCCACTCAAATGTTTTTGATCTCCTTAAGGTGTTAAAAAATGAGTGACATCTTTCGGATGACCTTGAAATGAAA
This sequence comes from Salvia miltiorrhiza, assembly GCF_028751815.1. Taxonomy (NCBI): domain Eukaryota; kingdom Viridiplantae; phylum Streptophyta; class Magnoliopsida; order Lamiales; family Lamiaceae; genus Salvia; species Salvia miltiorrhiza. The sequence continues at coordinate 367,024 of NW_026651531.1, forward strand.
CGACTTAGAGCGGCTATCCTTCCCGTTAGCTTCTGAACATCTTTAACGCATGTGGGGGACTGGATACTTAAGATGGCATCGATTTGGGCTGGGTTTGCCTCTATACCCCGTTGGGTGACCATGTAACCTAAAAATTTTCCTGCATTGACACCAAAAGAGCATTTAGTAGGGTTAAGCTTCATATTGTATTTTCTAAGAATTTCAAATGTCTCCCTCAGGTGGTCTATGTGGTCCCTCGCATGGATGGACTTGACCAACATATCGTCGATGTAGACTTCCACTGTTTGTCCCAACAGATTCGCAAACATCCGGTTGACTAGGCGTTGGTAGGTAGCTCCAGCATTCTTCAGTCCGAATGGCATATACTTGTAACACCACAACCCTATGTTGGTCATGAATGCCGTTTTCTCCTCGTCGTCAGGGTGCATTCGAATTTGATGGTATCCAGAGTATGCATCCATGAAACTTAGCAACTCATGGCCGGCTGTCGCATCTACTAGCATATCAATGTGTGGTAGCGGGAACGAGTCCTTTGGGCACGCCTTGTTGAGGTCTGTGAAGTCGATACACACTCGCCACTTTCCATTCTTTTTCTTGACTACCACCACGTTAGCTAGCCACTCGGGGTAATGGGCCTCTCGGACGAGTCCGTTCCGTAAGAGCTTTGTGACTTCTTCATTGATGATCTGGTTTCTTTCAGGAGCAAATTTTCTTCGTTTTTGTTTCCTTGGTGGATAGTTTGGGTCTACCTGTAACCTGTGAACAATAATATTCGGATCAATTCCCGTCATGTCCTCATGGGACCAAGCAAAACAATCATAATGCTCAGCAAGAAATGAAATAAGCTTCTCTCTCAATTCAGGATTGAGTTGTGCCCCTATCCGGACTTTGTGATCCGGATAGTCTGTACTGATTTGGACTTCATCTATCTCCACGGCTTCTTCTTCAACAAAGCTGGCAGACCGCTTTCGATTTTTTGGTTTGTCGGATTGGTCTGGTCGTTCATGCTGCACATGTTGCTCTAGTTGTGGTGATTGGTCCGTCCTGGGGTTGGATGAACCATCTTCCTGTAGTTGCTATAAAGCATGTTTTGTCTTCATGGTGGTCTGGTAGCAGGATCTGGAGTCCTTTTGTTCTCCCCTGATCTCCTTGACGCCCCACTTGGTTGGAAATTTCACCACTTGATGAAAGGTGGAAGGGACTGCCTCCATGTCGTGGATCCATGGGCGACCGAGGATGACGTTGAACGCGGAGGGGGCATCAATCACCAAGAACCTTGTTGACAAATTGACCCCTTCGGCATAGACGGGTAGGTCGATCTCCCCTACGGTTGTTTTGCTCTCACCGCTGAAGCTTATGAGGACAGCGGTCTTCCTAGTTATGTTTGACTCGTTCAAACCCATCTCCCTGAAAGCATTAATAAACATGATATTGGCAGAGCTGCCATTATCGATCAACACCCGTTTCGTTAAACAATTGGCAATATAGATAGAAATAACTAAAGCATCATGATGAGGGTTAAGAAGCTTGTCTGATTCCGTAGTTTGAAAGCTGATTGTCTGTGTTGGCTGGTTTGCCATAGCTTGACCAGTCACATTTTCCCCCGTTCTGCTAGACCTGGCTTGCCTGGTATGCTTCTTTGCAGCGGAATGTGTAATCCCACTAACTTCTGATCCGCCAGAAATGACATTGACTGTTCTCTCATGGTTTGGCGGGTTGGGTGGGGTGACTTCTCTGCGCTCGTCTCGTCTATCACTTCCATGCTTTAGAGTGTGTTGGCCCTTGTCTGTTAGGAACTCAGTTAGGTGACCCTCTTTGAGTAAGTGTGCCACTTCCAATCGTAGTGCAATGCAATCCTCTGTTCGGTGTCCATGATCGGCATGAAACTCGCACCACTTAGATCTATCTCTCTGGTCGGCTGGTGCCCTCATCTTTTCTGGCCATTTGACTTTGTTGCCTAGATTCTTGAGAGCTAGGACTGCCTCAGCCGGTGAGATGGACAAGTTGTACTCTGGTAACTTGGCCCTTTCACGTGGTCGCGTCTCGTAGGGTTGGTCATACTGTCTCCTTCGGTATTCTTGTCGTGGAGACGGGTAAGGCTCAGACCGCCTATCACTCGTCTTCCTTTCCACCCTGGAGTCTCTTCTAGAGTTTCTGCTTGGTGAAGATCGGTGGTGGCTGTATTGATCTTCCTCCCACTTGATTTGTGCCCATGCCTTGGCAAGCACGTCCTCCATTGTTCTACAAGGGTATTTGGTGAGGTCTTTGTAGAGGTCTGAGTCGGGAAGGAGACCCTTTCGAAAGGCGGTGACCGCTGTCTGGGTGTTGCAGTTGGTGATGGACACCTTCTCCTTGTTGAATCGGCTGATATAGTCTCGGAGAGATTCACCACGCTGTTGCACCACGGCGTACAGATCCTCCGATATCTTCTCAAGTTTCCTGCTACTAGCATATTGCTGCACAAATATATCTGTTAGTTGAGCAAAACTTGAAATAGAATAATTGGGAAGGTTAGTGTACCACTGGAGGGCCGGTCCTGTCAGACTAGAACCGAACCCCTTACACATGCAGGCCTGCCTCAATTCACGAGGAATTGCGGCAGTGAACATCCTTTGTTTGTACTGAGCGATGTGGTCGGTCGAATCCGTCGTGCCGTCAAACATTTGCATGCTCGGAAAGCTAAACTTGATGGGCATTTCCACCAAAGCAATTTCATCCACAAATGGCGAGTCGGCATAGGAGTTCTCCGAACTTTTATGGATGGGTGCCGGGACACCGGGGATTCGCTGGATCAAGGCCTCCATTTCAGCCAACTTTCTCGCCAAGTCTTCCTCTCTGATTGCGTATGGGCCAGTTGTGGTTGGTTGGGCGAATTCATTGGTAAACAACTGGTCCTGGGTGAACTCCCTCGGACCGTGTCCGTCAGCCTGTTGGTTAACTTGGGTTGGCGTGACCGTCTGGTTGAGCCCCAGTATGGCGGGTTGTATGCCTCCACCGGCGGCATTGCTCACTGTTGCGCCCGGCGTGGTGAAGATGGTTCGAGCATGTTGTCCTCCGGTGGTGGTTGTTCCATCTTGTCGGAGTGTTCCTGCGGCTCTGGCGTCCGGGTTGCATTGACCAAGTTCCCGCACTTGCTCCAGCGCAGATGTTGTCATGTTAACACCTGCAATCAAAGTCGCACGACCAGGGTCAGTCTGACTACCTACCACATTACGGCTTCTTACCGAAGATGACGGATCCATCACGAGATGGTTGGATCCGTCCTTGCGAGTGATCGGTGTATCTCCCAGAGGCTGCATGGAAGACACTTGGGCTCGGAAGCCGGGAGGTTCGATGATCTCGATAGGCTCCATAGCTTCGAGACGGTCATACAAGTTGGCGTTCTCTCTTTCCAACTTTTTGCATCTCTCTCGCTCCTGATTCATCTGTTCAGTCAGGGCGGCGATCTGGGCGGCTAGGTCAGCCTGAGCAGTTACGTGGGGAGCGTCGGGAGTTTCAGATCCGTCACGACCGTCAGACATGATTGATGCTCGTAGAGATCTGTGGAAAGTGCGTTGATTCGCTTGATTGCTAGGGCCCCACGGTGGGCGCCAAATTGTTGGGGATGGATCCAACAACCACGAAATAGGACGTCGGGTACGTCCGGATCGGCGGGCACTAGCAACCTGAGAACCACAAACACGTTAGAGCCCTTCTAGGAGCACCGGTGGGGGTGTCGATGGAAGGGCCTCCGACGCTCAAGTCAGTTCAACAATAAAAGATATTTGAAGGAATTCGTAAAAATGATAATAAAACGTGAAATTAATGAAATAATAGAGCAAGATTGAAGTAGTCGGTCTGGCTGGTCGGACTAGTCAGCCTGACGGGTCAGGGTTGTTATGAACTCCAGACTGTGAGAGCGTGGAAGCGGGCTGATTGAGCAAGAAAGCAAATCGTGTAGAGTGTCAGTGCAGGTAGCAGTGATTAGAGTATGAATGATCGGATGGGTCGTCTGACCTAGTCGGGTTGTATATATACTAGTCTCCTGGCGGCTAGGGTTGCTTCTGTGCTTAAGTTCCACCCTAACCGTTCCGAATTTTTAGGAAAAGATATCCCACGATGCCTCCTTCCTTTTCTTCTTCACCAAGTAGCAGCCCTTTCTAGGGTTTGACATGACGAACCTGTATGTCCATGGGCCGTTTCGATATGGATCGAATCTGACCCATCCGATTGGATCGTCTAGTTGGACCGAATAAATTCATTTGGGCCTTATACGAATTTTGCCCAATACATTATTGAATGGCTCAATAATCCTCGTCGCGTTTTTCTCATACTTATAAAAGTATAAAGCTAAAATAATAACTTCGTTTCTGATAAAAAAAAATCAGGACCATAAACTGGATTCATTTATAAAAATTGCATTTACTAGTTTCAATCATAATTAAAAGAGCGGGCTACTACATACTACCCCTCTTAACAAAAATTTCGTCCCGAAATTTGCATATCTCTGCTAAAACAGTTCGGGGTATTTTTCCTTCATCTTGTCTTCAAGTTCCCACGTAGCTTCTCTTGTCTGCGGTGTCTCCATAAGATTTTCACTTGATGTGATTGAGGCTGATTTCGCAAGTGTCCGCGTATTGCTGGCAAAGAGGTGTGGTTGTTCTCAATTGCTGAACCTCGTTGTCTGTTGGGGCATTGCGTGGAGTAGTGACCCTTTTGGCCACAATTGTAACAACCGTTAGTTCCGGCACGACAGACACCCCTATGCATCTTACCACAATTTGGGCAAGGTGAAATTCCTTTCTGACCTTGGTTACCTCTAGTTGGCTCGAGGTTAGTCTGTGCCTCGTACCTTTGTTGAACATACTGTTCAGCCCGTTCATTTTCTTGCGATATTGTCTTATTAGTCTGATTGATATTGTCTTCATTGTTGTCCCACTTGCGCTTCCCTTTGAGAGTATGTGAGGCTACTGGTGGATCGTTTGGCGTTGATATTAATGGTGGGGCTGACTTGTCCGACGGCATTGCAGCTTCAATGTCAAGTGCCCTGTTCAGAGACTCCGTGTATGAGAGTCCTCCGTGGCTTGCTAAAGCCATCTTAATTTCGTGTCGCAGACCGACACAAAATTTCTCTGCCATCTTCTCATCTGTGTCTACTTGTTGTGGAGCAAACCTCGACAGGTTGCAGAATTCCTTGTCGTATTCAACCACAGATTTCTTTCCTTGCTTTAATTCGTAGAACTCAGCTTCTTTCTTCTTCCTATAGCTTTTCGGAATATATTTATCATATAATCCTGTCTTAAAATCTTCCCAAGTATAACTTTGCCCATTGTTCAGGTGTCAAAATTTTTCGACGTGCTTCCCACCAGAAGTCAGCTGATCCTGTTAGCTGGAATGAGACGCAAGATAGGCGCTCCTCATCAGTACAACGTAGAAAGTTGAAAATACGTTCCATTGCACGCACCCAAATCTCAGCTTCAGCCGGTTCACTCATTCCGTCAAACGTAGGTGGATTTTGCCTTAAAAAGAGTTCTTCGACTCTCCTAGTTGGGGGCGGAGGGGGGTAGGTTATGTCCTCTAGCATCTTGTGGTTCTTCTGGTACAGCGTTATGGTTTCTGCGATTGTTATTGTTTCTCGTAGGGCGTCCTCTCTTAGGCGGCATTCTGATAGCAGGGATGTGTCAATTAGTACACTCTAGCATAATCGAATACAAACCTCTAAAGAATTCTTGTAAAGGTCAACTTATTCTAACTTGTAAACAAGTCAAGACTCCAATGACAACATTGATGTAGTAAGCTTTAAGGGTCCTTAGCATCTCATTTCCATGAGTCATATCAATTCTTAAGCATATAATATCTCATCATCTAAACTGGATACTTAGGCATAAGTCATGGAGATTTATAGCGGCTATAAAATCACGAGCTTAAAAATTATTCTATACGCATCACTTATCTTGCTTCTTTCACTATAGCCACCAAAAGATACAGTCGAAGTTCTTCTACGTTTGCTTCTATGTTCTGTCGTAGTGGTGATCTCATAACTTAATAGCTCTATGTTCATAGGGATTTATTCCATAGGCATACTTAATCGCACTTGCGTAAATCATTTCATTCAATAACAACATAACAAAGCTATTGACAGTTACTCACTTTGTTATTACGATAGTTCTCACTTTTTGTAAACATTAACTCAAAACTTGGAATAGCTTACCATTCTGCTTCGTTGAGTGTGATGCGATGAAGTGCTGAGCTTTGTCGATTGAAATCTAGACACTTTAGTGATCCATTCTAAGTTTGGCTTAAATAAACTCTTAGGCTCAGAGCAAACGAACTGCTCTGATACCACTCTGTCACGACCGGCCTTAATTAGGGATAATTAAGTCGGGAAACCATGACTGGGGAAGGGAAATTACGAAGCGGGTTTAGAAAGGGGTGCATAAAAGAATACTCAAAGAGCTTGAATACGTGTGAAATATTCCTTAAAAAGGAAAAAGGCATAGTTCGCATAAAAAGGGTACTCAAAGAACTTGTATACGCATTATATTCCTTAAAAGGAAAAAGGCATCGTTAGGGCTTGGCTAAAACATTATCAGAGTTTGCAACGGAAGGCGTAACTGAAATAATCAGTGTTTACAGCGGAATGCATAACTGAGATACATGTATGAAGACATGTATCCTTTCTGAGCCTACTTTAAGTTCGACAAAAACTCCACTCAGCAACACTTCATCGCCCATCACAGCTCAACCTGCACAAACATAAACATCGAAGGGCTAAGTACAAGAGTACTTAGTGGGCAGTTGCCAAGCATATAACATAACATCATTAACAATTTCACAATATCGCATAAGAGGCATGAGTTTCTTTCATATCCTTTGCTCATTAAACATTTCCAAATTCATAAATAGCATAAGGGCATTCTTCATCATTAACAATCATAAACACGCATCGTGTCGTGGAGAAGGCCTTCCCCAACGAACACGGGCATCGCGCCGTGAAGGGGGCCTCCCTCAGCGGTCACGGCATCGTACTATTGAGGGAGGCCTCCCCCAATAGACGCTGTAACACTGGAATACTGGCATCGCGCCGCTAGGGAGGCCTCCCTCAGCGGACACGGGCATCGCGCCGTGAGGAAGGCCCTCCTCAGCGGACACGGCATCGTACTGTTGAGGGAGGCCTCCCCCAACAGACGCAAGCATCAAATATAAGCATAAACTTATCAGCGTAAAACATTCAAGCGTAAATAAGCGTAATCATTTAACGTGCATCATAATAAAGCTTAACTCATTTAAGCGTAATAAAGCATACCATACTTGAAGATCCAATTTGCATTTTAAAGCATAACACTTGCATAGCATTTTATTTACGCGTACGAAATTGCCCACCTGATAGCAAAGTTTTGCTAAGGTACTCTAACTCCTTGTGTAGTTCTTACTCTCGCGCTTGACCTTAATCACGAGAATATAAAATAAGACATTGCCTCGAGGAAAATTCTTAATTAATGAGAAAGCGTAATTTAACTATGCATGAATCTGGTATGCATGAACTAATACTCTGAGCGAAAATCGGGAATTCTACTATTAATCCTCGTTAATAGATTTAGCTAATTCTCGTCTAGCGCGGTCGAATAAAACTGTGATTCTTCCTTCCTCATCGGAATATTCCAGTCGTGAAATAAACCTCGCATTTGTACTTGATTGAAAAAGGACTAACTCGGCTTTAAACGAGGTGTGACCTTGTAGAAATTATCGGGCTTTTCAATAGAAGCATCATTACTAGCGTAACCTCAAATAATTAATAGGCTCAAAAGAGAGTAGCCAATTAATTAAATAAACCAGTGGCTTAAATGAAATAAACAATAATGGCTTGCTTTAAAGTCGGAAGTCCAAAAACATTAATTAATAAACTGGGCGGCTCATTACTGATAAATAATTGGGCTCCATCAAAAATTGATACTGCTAGGCTTAGCTCAAAGGAGTAACTTCAGCTCAAGCTTTAAAAGAATTAAAGCCCAACTTAAAAAGTCTTCGACCCAAAACAATTAAAATAGGGGTCCAAATAATAATTAATGTGGACTGAAAAGAATTAATCTTAGCCCAAAAAGGCAATTTAATCGGCCAAAATGATGAATTAAACTGGCCCAACGAAATATAAATGAGACTAGAATAATAGCCCATCATAAAATATGCATCAGCCCAACTCCTTAATTAAATCGAGCCCAATAGAATTAATGAGAAGGGCCAATTAAATAGAAGACTGGCCCAATTCGAATTTAACTGTGAAAGCCCAAGAAATTAAAATAAAATCAAGCCCAGTTTAAAATAATTCGGCCCATAATAAATTAAAAGGGAAAGCCCAATTTCCTTAAAATAAAGAAGCTCAAATTCGGCCCAATCAATAACTCAAGCCCAAAATAATTAAATGCAATGGCCCAAACCAAATAAAATGGAAAGCCCAAACAAATTTAGCCCAACACTTCCTCTCCCAACTCTCGGTCCTCTCTCTCTCTAATCAAACTCTCGGTTCTCTCTCTCTTAACTCTCAAATCAGCCGACACTCTCCCTCTCTTCCTCAAGACCGGCCGATCGGCCTCTTCTCCTCTCACCGAGATTCCGTTCGGCCACCGCCTGCTCCGACCGGCATCGTCTGCCGACGCGTCAAAGCCCCGGCGCCGTCCTCTTTCCTTCATCGCAAAGCCCAAATCGAGCCCTAGACTAATCTGGTAGGTCGCCGCTGCTGTCACGCCCTTGTCTGGAGCCATCGCCGCCGTCTGGAGCGGCTGCTGCTTCGCCTGGAGTCGCCGCCGACTGCTGCTGCTCGTCCGGTGGTCAGCGATCGTCGTCTGGGAGAGCGCCGTCGTCGGTCGCTGCTGCTCCTTCGTTCGGAATCCGGAGAATCAGTCGGCCTCTCTCAACATCAGTCGAGATTCAGTCGCCTTCTATGCTCCAACCGGCGTCGGCTGCCGCCGAGCTTAGGTCCGGCGTCGTTCAGCTTCCGCCAGTTCCGTCCGGCGTCGGGGTTCGGCAGTTGCTTGGGCAGTCGGCCCTTATTCTCCAAAGCTAAGTTTAACTTCTATGCAATTATAAATCCTCGTTCGTGAATCTCTTGATGAACTATAGCTATCATAGTGTAATATACACCCATTTCCTGAAGCTTTTATTCTATGTCGATTATGCAAGGGTTCTACTAGCTATAGGGGTCTGTTTCTGTATCAAGAGTTTCTTAGTGCCTTGTGAAGGAAACATAGGTAAAAATTTGATTTCGTGATTGCTTAATCCATCTATGCATATATATACACACCTGTATACTATGTATTTCCTTTTAAACATATGCTTGATGATGCGAAATTGATCGAATAAGTTGAGCTTAGTATATACCTTGTAATTGATGTTGGTTGGCTGCTGTGGTGTTAAATGAACTGGAATAATTCTGAAATAAATCATACTTGTTTCTTTCAATAAATGCAGGTTGCAAATGGAAGAAAGGTGGGAACATTAAGGCAAGCTTACCGTGAGAACTTGGCAGGAACAAGATAGGCACTGATCTTCAATAATTCTTGGTGAAATGAAGTGAGAGTGAGAGTTGTTTGTTGGCTGAAGTTAACAACTAGTAGAGGAGAAGAAGTTTCTGCTGCAACTTGAGTATGGTGGGGGAGTTGGTGGTTGTGGAGTTGGCGGGGAGCAAAGGGTAGTGGAGTTGGTGGAGTTACTTTCATGATTTGAAAGATGGTGCAGGCAGCATAGGGTATGGTGGAATGACCACCTACTTGCTTTTGTACTATGCAGATTTTCTTTTGATTTTGTGTCAATACTTTAGTGAGTGGTATTAAGTGGCCACGTAGAGTCCACAACCTTTGTGGTATACTAGACGATTTTCCCCAAGCTGGGAACTAGACTGTAATCTGTGAACTGTAAATAAATACTGGCTTCGATTTTAAATCATCGCATTTCTGTATCTGTTTGATATCTTTTTCCTTGCCTGCTAACTTAATAAACTGTAATATAACTTAAATTAAATCCGTAGATTTAATCTGCGTTGCAGTCGGAATAATTCCTCGACTTCTAGTAGCACTAATAAAATATAAATGCTTCTGTTTTTCGATTAATAAATAACATGACTTTGCTAAGTCAGTTATAACTTGAAAATAATAATTATTGAATGGCTCAATAATCCTCGTCGCGTTTTTCTCATACTTATAAAAGTATAAAGCTAAAATAATAACTTCGTTTCTGATAAAAAAAAATCAGGACCATAAACTGGATTCATTTATAAAAATTGCATTTACTAGTTTCAATCATAATTAAAAGAGCGGGCTACTACATACTACCCCTCTTAACAAAAATTTCGTCCCGAAATTTGCATATCTCTGCTAAAACAGTTCGGGGTATTTTTCCTTCATCTTGTCTTCAAGTTCCCACGTAGCTTCTCTTGTCTGCGGTGTCTCCATAAGATTTTCACTTGATGTGATTGAGGCTGATTTCGCAAGTGTCCGTGTATTGCTGGCAAAGAGGTGTGGTTGTTCTCAATTGCTGAACCTCGTTGTCTGTTGGGGCATTGCGTGGAGTAGTGACCCTTTTGGCCACAATTGTAACAACCGTTAGTTCCGGCACGACAGACACCCCTATGCATCTTACCACAATTTGGGCAAGGTGAAATTCCTTTCTGACCTTGGTTACCTCTAGTTGGCTCGAGGTTAGTCTGTGCCTCGTACCTTTGTTGAACATACTGTTCAGCCCGTTCATTTTCTTGCGATATTGTCTTATTAGTCTGATTGATATTGTCTTCATTGTTGTCCCACTTGCGCTTCCCTTTGAGAGTATGTGAGGCTACTGGTGGATCGTTTGGCGTTGATATTAATGGTGGGGCTGACTTGTCCGACGGCATTGCAGCTTCAATGTCAAGTGCCCTGTTCAGAGACTCCGTGTATGAGAGTCCTCCGTGGCTTGCTAAAGCCATCTTAATTTCGTGTCGCAGACCGACACAAAATTTCTCTGCCATCTTCTCATCTGTGTCTACTTGTTGTGGAGCAAACCTCGACAGGTTGCAGAATTCCTTGTCGTATTCAACCACAGATTTCTTTCCTTGCTTTAATTCGTAGAACTCAGCTTCTTTCTTCTTCCTATAGCTTTTCGGAATATATTTATCATATAATCCTGTCTTAAAATCTTCCCAAGTATAACTTTGCCCATTGTTCAGGTGTCAAAATTTTTCGACGTGCTTCCCACCAGAAGTCAGCTGATCCTGTTAGCTGGAATGAGACGCAAGATAGGCGCTCCTCATCAGTACAACGTAGAAAGTTGAAAATACGTTCCATTGCACGCACCCAAATCTCAGCTTCAGCCGGTTCACTCATTCCGTCAAACGTAGGTGGATTTTGCCTTAAAAAGAGTTCTTCGACTCTCCTAGTTGGGGGCGGAGGGGGGTAGGTTATGTCCTCTAGCATCTTGTGGTTCTTCTGGTACAGCGTTATGGTTTCTGCGATTGTTATTGTTTCTCGTAGGGCGTCCTCTCTTAGGCGGCATTCTGATAGCAGGGATGTGTCAATTAGTACACTCTAGCATAATCGAATACAAACCTCTAAAGAATTCTTGTAAAGGTCAACTTATTCTAACTTGTAAACAAGTCAAGACTCCAATGACAACATTGATGTAGTAAGCTTTAAGGGTCCTTAGCATCTCATTTCCATGAGTCATATCAATTCTTAAGCATATAATATCTCATCATCTAAACTGGATACTTAGGCATAAGTCATGGAGATTTATAGCGGCTATAAAATCACGAGCTTAAAAATTATTCTATACGCATCACTTATCTTGCTTCTTTCACTATAGCCACCAAAAGATACAGTCGAAGTTCTTCTACGTTTGCTTCTATGTTCTGTCGTAGTGGTGATCTCATAACTTAATAGCTCTATGTTCATAGGGATTTATTCCATAGGCATACTTAATCGCACTTGCGTAAATCATTTCATTCAATAACAACATAACAAAGCTATTGACAGTTACTCACTTTGTTATTACGATAGTTCTCACTTTTTGTAAACATTAACTCAAAACTTGGAATAGCTTACCATTATGCTTCGTTGAGTGTGATGCGATGAAGTGCTGAGCTTTGTCGATTGAAATCTAGACACTTTAGTGATCCATTCTAAGTTTGGCTTAAATAAACTCTTAGGCTCAGAGCAAACGAACTGCTCTGATACCACTCTGTCACGACCGGCCTTAATTAGGGATAATTAAGTCGGGAAACCATGACTGGGGAAGGGAAATTACGAAGCGGGTTTAGAAAGGGGTGCATAAAAGAATACTCAAAGAGCTTGAATACGTGTGAAATATTCCTTAAAAAGGAAAAAGGCATAGTTCGCATAAAAAGGGTACTCAAAGAACTTGTATACGCATTATATTCCTTAAAAGGAAAAAGGCATCGTTAGGGCTTGGCTAAAACATTATCAGAGTTTGCAACGGAAGGCGTAACTGAAATAATCAGTGTTTACAGCGGAATGCATAACTGAGATACATGTATGAAGACATGTATCCTTTCTGAGAATAACTGAAAATAATAATTATTGAATGGCTCAATAATCCTCGTCGCGTTTTTCTCATACTTATAAAAGTATAAAGCTAAAATAATAACTTCGTTTCTGATAAAAAAAAATCAGGACCATAAACTGGATTCATTTATAAAAATTGCATTTACTAGTTTCAATCATAATTAAAAGAGCGGGCTACTACAAGTTGATCCCGATGTACGCCTCTGTGCAGTACCCTGCAAACAGGGCCACCACCGCCAAGGCCACCGGGATGGGGGGCCCCATCCAAGAAATTAGGTTTTCTAACCCTACAATTCAAGATCTGGATTCTCTGGCCTAATTTCCTTATGCGTGCTACCTGTTGCTCTGCCACTCCAGCTCCAGCTCGCCGGCCACCTTCTCGGAGCACTCCAATTCGTCGGCGGTCGGCCTCACCCTGCCAGCCTCCCTCTCAGTTCGCCGGCGAAGGAGGAGTTACAGGTCGGCAACTCCCTCTTTCACACTCTCTCTTTTACTCTCTGCCCAACTCTCTTTCACACTCTCTCTTTTACAGCTCTCTCGACGCACGCACGCACCGGTCGCCGCTGCGCCGCTGCGCCGCACCATTTTGATTTTGTTAGATAAATTGTTGACTTCAGCCATTTTTGAGAGATTAAGTTTGTTAGATTCGGTCATTTCAGCCATTAAATTTGTTGATTTCGGCCATTGATTTGGCAGCCATTTTGTTAGATTAGATTATGGTTTTTGATTGAGTTTGTTAGATTCAGCCATTTCAGATTGGATTTATCGAAATTTTATGGTTTTTGAATTGGATTTGGCAGCCATTTTGATTTATCATGTTGACAGATTGGTTTTGGCAGCCATGTATTTATCATGTTGACGAGAATATTTTAGTAGTCCACACTATGAATGAGGTATCATGGAAGAGACTTTTCTCTCAAGAACAGTAACTCTCATGTGGAGTAACAGTAAACTTTAGTCTTTTTCCTCCGCGTGCTCTCCTCCGCGTGCTGCTTTTTGCGTGACACCCGGTTACCGCCGACCCCGACACAGGACCTCCTCCGAGCAGCAGCAGCAGCAGAGAGGCGATCTGCACGTCAACGGCGGCGATTGGGGAGCGGAGTCGAGGCGGCGATTGGGCAGCAGCAGCGATTGGGGAGCGGAGTTGAGGTGCGGTCGGATTGAAACAACTTGACCGCGATCTCTCTCTCTCGCCCGATCTTCTTCCTCGCGAGCTCCACCGCGAGCTGCTCCAGCAAGGCCGCCGGCGTCGTTCATGTTTGGAGGGCCGGAGCCGCGAGCCTGCTCCCTGCCCCTGTCCATTCCAGATAGCAGCCAGTCCAGAAGCCACCGGCCAGCCGCAGCCTCGTGCCCCGCAGCAGTGGCCACCTCCGGTCTCTTCTCCAGAATCCCGTTGCGCCTCCTCCGAGATCCGGCAGATCTGGTGCCTTCTCCACCACCGCGCGAGATCTCTGGAAAGATCCTCGCCGGTCGCGGCTCAAAGCTGCGTCGGAGCGGAGCGTCGACCACTCCGGCAGGAGCTCCTAGCTACTTGTCGCCGTTCACAGTTCAACAACCCGATCTAGATCCCCTCTCTGGGGAGACTCCAGATCCTCAGACGCTGCTCGCCTCTTGCCGCCGTCGCCACTTCGGCAATCATGTCGACGGGTGGGCTTAACCTACCGGTTGTCTCCAACAATTTTATTCATAATTCTTCCCTGCCACACAATAAAAATCATAACCCATCGGGGGGAATTGCTAATGTGTCAAGCTCTGTTCTGCCAGAGGCATCTCAGCTGCACCGGGACCCAAGCCCGCCTGTGGGGTTGGCGGCATCTGTTCATCGTGTGGATGGCTCGTCTGCCGATCAGCGCAGTCGAAACATGGCTCCTAATGCCAACCTTCCAGGGAAGATTTCTAATATTGTTCCAGCAAATAACCGCTCCCAACAGAAGACGACTAACACACCTCTTCTTAAATCATATGTCGATATTACTGCGAATCGGACGCCGCGTCGTCCGGATGTTGCTGCACATCATTATCATGCTCTACGCCCTACAAAAGAAGGTGATCACTATTGTTTCAAGATGCCTACAGAGCTTCATTTGAAGCAGATTTCTGACCTTAATCATGCTTTGACGGGAAGGTTGTTGTTAAACAAAGGGGAGACGCCCAAGCCTGCGTTGATGATTAAAAAGGAGCTTCAGAACATGTGGAATATCAGTTCGCCTTGGCAACTCATTCCTTTGGGTAAAGGATACTATACCATAGTCTTCCAGAACGCAGAGGATAAACAACGAGCTAAAGCCAAGTTGATTTGGGAAGTTTTTAATGGACATCTCCGCCTTCGCGAGTGGGCGAAGAACTTTGATCCGTTTAAAGAACTCTCGTCGTTGGCAAACGTTTGGATTCGTATACATTATTTGCCTATCGAATATTGGCATGCGGAGGTGCTGGCTGGAATTGCACGTTTCGTGGGCCATCCGCTGAAGATTGATGGTGCTTCGATTACTCGAGATTTCGGACAGTTCGCTCGTGTTCTTGTGGAGTTAGATATGTCCAAATCTCTCCCTACTACACTTCTATTTGATGGGGGTGACTATTCTTTTCATGTTGAGTTTACTTACGAGTACTTACCGTATTATTGTTCCAAGTGTAAGATCACGGGGCATTCTCCCGATAAGTGTCGTAAAGCTAATCTGCCAGTGGAGGCTACTATGAAGCCGTCTGGAAAACAACAAGCAATAGCGAAACAATGGCAGGAGGTTTCTGAGCCAGGGATTTCTGGGGGTGAATCGATTCCGGTGGGGCTACAATCTGAACAGGTGCGGGCTTCACCAGCACATGGAAATAACAGGATACGACAAGAGGTTGTCGAGGAACAGCATGCGGTGCAGCAGAAGGTCTCATCATGCGCTGCAACCCTTATTGAGAATAGTTTTGCTGCTTTAGAGTCGAGTGAGCAGGTTGTGACGTCCCATGAGGATGTGAACGAGAGGGATGACCGTATTTTGTCAGGGCCTGATTCGTTGGAAGTTGTGCTAGTCCCGGTAACTTCGGAGCATCAACTGGATGGCAACGATGAGGATGTGGATGAGGATATAGAGATGGAGACACCGAATGGAGTCGTGAATCTTGCGAAGAATGTGGCAGCTGCTGCAGAGGAGGGCAATAGCTTGCGGAATGAAACTTTGGCGCTTAAGGATGCAGTGGCGGAGAAGCAGTCGGAGGTTGGGACAGATGGTTTTGTGAGTGAGCAGGTTCATTCTCCGATTCAAAAGGAGGTTGTTGGAGATAAGCAGTCCAATCCTACTCCGGAGGATATTGCTGGTCGTATAAGTCGGTTAGAGGAGCAGGTTAATCAAGGGATGTTATTGCTCTCGGAGCCGAAGCGCGGACGTGGCCGTCCAAAAGGATCGGGAAAAGGAAGTGAGCTTGGTCATGCAGTTCCGACTGATAGCATTAAAAACCGCCTCAGAAATGCGGAGGGTCTTGGATTTCAGCCGAGCAACTTCGTTGTTGACCATAGTAGCAGCAACACGATGCGTACTATGAACAATATTGCGAACCTCCGTTGGTCGGATGTAATGGCCATGGAAAATGATCGAAAAAAGGATGACTATCATTCCAATATGGATTTTAATATTTGATTGTTGGTTTTTGCGATAACGTTTAGACTTTTCTGAGCGTTTTGTTTTTTTTTTATCGGACTCTTTTAGAGTCTCTGTTCCTTGCTTGCGTCTTGTGCATTCAAGGGTTTTTATTTCTTCTTTTTATATTAAACTTCCATTTCAGCAGTATTTATCATGTTGACAAATTGATTTTTGATTTGGCATCCATTTTGGCATATTGGATTATGGGAATTTAAAAATAGCAGATCCATGGATCTGGACCCGTGGATCCGCGGATCTGGCGGATCTGGATCCAAAATATTCAGATCCACGAATTTGGATCCGGATCTGGATCTCATAGATAAAAACGGATCTGGATCTGGTATTGATGAGATCCGGTCCAGATCCGGCCCGTTGCCATCCCTAGAGGGGGTTGGGGGGAGGAAGATGGATTGGGTTTTTTTTTTAATTATTAAAAATTAAATTTGAAATTAATCAATTTAGAATTTAGATTTAAAAATAATTCAAAATTACTAATTATATAAATAACTTATTAATTATAAATTTACAAACAAACTTAACCAACTAAACAATAATTTCTTGAATGATGTGCCAAAAAGAAACGTCGCTTCGGCGGGACGTTGTTTTGAAAGAGTAGTTAATTTTCCTTTTTTTTGATAAATCTAAAATAGTCACTTTTTTTTCAATTAAATATAAAATAGTTACTTGATTGTTCACTTCGTTCCACGAGACAACTAAATCCCAAATTGATTTGCAAATTCGTTTGTTAGGATTTCGTTATCTAGTTTGGTAGGAGATCGCGATTTCGTATACGTGTTTAATTTCAATAATACAGAATTCATTCCCCACTAAATATTCCTTCTTTTTTTTCTTTTTTCTTTTTTTCTTTTTTTGTGAATCCCCATTTTTATACTCCATCCGTCTCACTATAAGTGAGATCTTTTTTTTGGGCACGGGAATTAAGAAATGTGTATTTTGTGTGTATGTGAAAAAGTGAAAAGGTGATTAAAAGGAAAAGCTTTTACCCAAAAAGGAAATGTCTCACTTACAGTGGGATGCTCAAAATAGAAAGAGTCTCAGATACAGTGGGACAGAGGGAGTATACTAAAAGGCATCAAAAGGGTACAATGAGTACTTATACAATAATTTAAGGTTAAATCATAATTTCGTATAAATCAATATATGAAAATGACCACTTTGTTATAGTAAAAATAAAAATTATCAATTCAATATAAAAAATTTAAAAATTAGTCATTTTCTATGTAAATATAAATTTACTCTTAACATAAAAATAAAAAATTAGTAATAAATTCATTTGCACTACTCCTCACAAACTCACTACATATTTTCAAAAAGAATAATCACACATAAGTCTCTCTCTCCATATATACACCGACATAATAGAGCTGAGTTGCTTTATTTCATTTTCGCCCGTTAATTTCAATTAAGTGCCCGTTTGGTTCAAGTAGAGGAATGGAAAGGGAATGAAATCAAGTAAAGGAGTGGAATGGTAACAATAACCATTATTTTTATTGAGTGTTTGGTTTAACAATGAAAAAGAATCATTAGTAAGGGATTCCCTTTCTTTTGTTTCCCCTCTATTTTAAGGGGTAACAAATTGAGTGATTGGATTATCCTCAAGTAAGAGTAATGATTATCTCATTACCAAACCAAACAACAAGTAATGGATTCAATTACTCGATTTCCTTTCCAACCTCTAGAAACAACCAATCAAATCTGGGCTAAATCTTTCAAGAATCTTTCACTCCTCACTTTATATTTGTGATTATCTTATCTCTCCTCACTTTACGAATTTTAAAGGTATGCACGCAGATTAACCAAAGAAAAATCGCTTCTTCTTCTTTGTCTTCTCTTTCTTTTTTGAAAAGTGCGCCAGATTTGCTGTACAATTTCAGTTTTGATGTTAATCTCCTAATTGAGTGCGCCATATTTATTTTTCATTTTTTTGTACATTTCGATGTGATCGATGATGGAAAACTTTACTTAATGTTAAATAGAGTTGAACTCTTAGGTTTCTATTTTCATTTTCTATTGCCTTGACAACACAACTCGATGTCGCAAACCTTAATTCCAGAGAAGGAGATGTAGATCTTCGAAAGATTTTGTTTTTAATAGAAATCTGAGAAAAACTTAAACTCGGTTTGATTTTAATTGAAAAAAAAATTAAGTGATAGAGAAATTGATGTGGATTTAATCAAATATGTGAGGTTGTGTCAATTGTTGCGGAGGTGAGTTTGTGTTGTTAATGTTCTTCAATTCACAACGAATTTAATGAATTCACAACTGAATCGCTAGTGCTAGTTGTGAATTTAAATTCTAAAGCTTGTATTCACAACCAACATTATTTCTAGTCGTGAAATCAAGATTTAAAAGTCGAATTCACAACCGAATAGCTAGTGTTGGTTGTGAGTTCAAGTTTTAAAGCTGAATTTATGTGACGCCCGGGGACGAAGTGCGGAGTGATCGCCGGTGCAAAAGAGGCACAGATAAGGAGCGGCTCCGATTAAGACTTCCAAGCGGAGGGGCACAGGGATTAACCGAAACACACCCGAACGAGAGGGATTCCGAGAATATGCAGGTATGAGACTGCATGTTCGAGGAGAGCTTAAATGATTTGATAGGTGCTACTCATATCAACAAGATGCATCTTCTTTTCTGGTGCCCACGTGGAAGAAACTCTAAGGTTAAGCGTGCTTGGCTTGGAGCAATTTCGGGATGGGTGACCCCTTGGGAAGTTTCTCGGGGAGCGTGCGAGTGAGGACAAAACACGCTACAAAAGACTCGTGTTGGTCTGTGGGGACAACCGTCAACTTTGGAGCCGGGCTATTACAATTTACAACCAACACTTTTTCTAGTTATGAAATCAAACTTTAAAACTCAAATTCACAACTGATTAGTTAGTGTTGAATTCACAACTAGAAATAGTGCTAGTCGTGAATTTGAGTTATAAAACTTGAATTCACGACTAAGGCCCTGTCTAAACGGATATCGAATATTAGATAATCTGATAAGGAAACCGAACAATTCAGGTTTGGTTACCCAATAATCGATTTTTTCAGTTATCGGTTATTAAATTTCTAAAAATTTCGGATATCGGTTAACTCGATAACCTAATTCGATTAGGGTTAACCGAATAACCGATTTTTATTAAATTTATAATTTAAATATTTATATTTTAATTATAATAGTTATATATTTTTTTAAAAATGATATTTAGTTAAAATAAAATTATGTTATATTAAGAGAACAAGAAAGAGTCTTAGCGCAGTGGATAAGTAGCGCCTTATATATGTTGGAGACCCGTATTTGAATCTTCCAAGTAGTAACTTTCGCAAGTTTTATTTTTTGAATGGGTGTTCGGGAACGATTAGCAAATTTGAACCCAATTCGGTTTCGGGTAATCGAAATTTTTGGTTCAGGTAACCGAATAATGCTATTTCTATGTGAATTTAAGATTTAAAACTTTAATTCATGGTTAACACTATATATGGTTGTGAATTCAAGCTTTAAAACTCGAATTCACAACCAATACTAGTTATTATGTTGAGAATTCACATTTTAAAGCTTGAATTCACAAATGAGAATAGTCTTGGTTGTGAATTCGAGTTTTAAGGCTAGAATTCAATACTAAAAATAATCTTGGTTGTGAATTCGGGTTCAATGGATAATTTTTAATTTTTTTTATGTGTATGGTAAAATGGTAAGTGTGGCAAATTTTTAATTTTTTTTTAACTTTTCCGAAGTGGCCATTTTTAAAATCTACTCAATTTGTAATCTTGACTTTCGACATTTTTGTAAAATTATTCTTAACTTGCATTTTTACTTCAAAATCCTTTGGAAAAAAATGATTTTTATATATCGTTTTAAAGACTTCAACGATGAAATAATAAATCACCTCACCAGAATTTGCATTGTTCAGTATCTAAAATTATAAAAAAACACCCATAAACTTTAAGATTCGGTGATGCAACTTATTGTTCATTTGCTGGATTATGTAAAGCTTTCAACAGTTAGGAAATTTTTAAAGTAAAATGTAAGTTGATAACATTTTTTAGAAAAAAAATGAAAATTTGAGACACATTATGAAGACCTCCTTAATTTATGCTATTTACCTTACAATAAGAAAATGTAACACTCGCTCCGTTCACAAAAAAAATATCACGATTTTCTTTACGATTCGTCCACAAAAAATTTATCATTTTCAATATAATTCACCATCTTATTAACATTAGGGGTGTAAGTGAGTCGAGCTAGCTCGCGAGCTACTCGGAATCGGCTCGAAAATTACTCGAAATCGACTAGATGTTAGTAGAGTCAAGCTCGAGCTCGAACTACTCGATTAACTACCGAGCCCAAGTTCGAGTTTCTTGATACTCGACTCATTAGGCCCGCGAGCCTAATCGAGCCCAAACAATTATATATATATATATATATATATATATATATTATAGGCCCAAAATAAATATACTTTAGCCTACAAGAAGGCCCAAATCACAAGCCCAATTATATTGTAACAATTAGCAATTACGCAAAACCTTAAGAGCCTCCAACCTCTCTCCCGAAGAATTGGAATTTGGAAGAAATCTGAAGACTGCACGCCAACGAAACCGCCGTCGACAGAGAAAAGGACGCAATCGAGCTCGGATTAGCCAAACTCTGCCTCGAAAGAAACATTCCCTACTTGGGAATCTGCAGCGGATCGCAGATCCTAAAGGGTCACCGGCATCCGGTCAGGATTGTTGATGTCACCCCTCGGCATCAATGGTTCAATGCCTCTTTAGATGACGCTGACAAAGAGATTTGGGTGAATAGCTATTACCATCCGGCGAAGCTCCGACGAGCCTAACAGTAGCAACAGTGCAGCACGGAGCCTCTGCGGCGCCTCCTTTGGTTCTCCTTTTTCCAGCCCAGCGCGACTGCTCTCCTTCCTCGGCGCGACTACTCTCCTTTTCCCAGGCCGGGGCAACTGCTCTTCACAATCGAGGTTAACCGAGTCGAGCTCGAGTTCGCGAATATGGCATCGAGTCGAGCTCGAGCTAAAAAAAATCAAGCTCGACCGAGTCGAGCTCGAGCTTCATGAAAATAGCCGAATTTGAGCCTGAGCAGAGCAATACTCGACTCGACTCAGCTCATTTACACCCGAAATTAACCTTCAATTATGTATTATTTACAAAATTTGCCATTGATGCTATCATTATTCCACTTTGATGGTGACGAGACCTTACTGGAAGTCTTTAGAAAAAGTTTTAATCCATTGAAAGATGAAAAACCCAAAGCATGAGCTGGGAGTGGTTCTTTTATTTTTATCTCCATGCATATTTTGTATTTTTTTTAATCAAGGAAAAGGAACTTTCATTAATAAGGTACCAGAGATACCCAAAAAATTACACAAGAGCAGTGAGCAAGTTATTTTCACACCAGGAGGAGAGATTCAACTCCTTGTTTACAATCTCGAAAATCTTATTCCAACACCACAAATGTACCTTAATCTCTGAAACGGTACTCCGGGAATCCCAAACTTCTCATTCGAATCTACTTTCATTCCTTCTTTTCCACATTGTCCAAATGGAGCAAACCCACAGGGACTTCATCAACTTATCCAACCTCTTCCCAGAGCCAAGACCCACAAACGTACAGAAAAATTCACCAATCGAATTAGTTCTAGTTGTGCTGATTCCCAGCCACAACTGTATCTCATTCCAAACCTCCTCCGCCTTCGGGCACTGCAGGACAAGTGGTTTGACGATTCTGTATGAAGCTTGCATGCATTGCATTTAGAGTCCTCTTCTCCAATGGCTACACTCCTCTTTCTCAAGTTGTCGCAGGTCAGTATCCTGTTCCTAATCACCCTCCACGCCGTCATAATTGCCTTGTGGGATGCTTTGCTGTTCCACACCATTGCTAAGTGCTTCAGATTTGATGGTGGCGCAAGAGTTGCATTTTTACTCGCCTTTAGAGCATCATAGGAAGATTTTGTAGTGTACTCGCCTGAAGCCGTTGCACTCCAACTCCAACTATCCTTGATACCTGCACTTGGAGCACAAACAACTAACATGGAAAGAAGTTTAGTGACAGCCCCCTCCCCTCTCTCCCGAAGCTCCCTTCTCCAGTTTAGGTCCTATTCCCAACTTCCATGAACCCAATTCCCCGACTCTCTTACACTAACTTCCTTATCCACACTGAGATGAAAGAGTCTTGGGAAGACATCCTTGAGTGGTTTTTTCCCAACCCAAAGATGAGACCAAAATTTAGTCTCCTGACCATCCCCAATGATCCGCCTACAATTCCCCAAGAACCAATTATCCATATTCTTCCCCCCTATTTTGACAACATATTTTGAAAGAGAAAACAAAAAATGTACCCACCTTTTTTTAAACAATAAAATGTACCCATTTGAGACCATTCTACCCTTTCTATTAAAATCATAAAAATAAAAAATGTAAAAAAGGTGCTCCATTTTCATTTTTCACCAATTAGGGATTTCATTTTCACCCTCCCCCCCATTTTCACCCTCCCCTCCCGTCACCCTCCCCGCCGCATCACCCTTCCGCCGCCGTGACTCCCTTACCGCCGCCGCCGCTGTCTCTCTGTCGTCGTCGTCGCACAGTGCTGGTCATCGCTATCACTGTCGTCGTCTTCGCGCGGTGCTGCTCGCCGCCGTGACTCCCTCCCGCCGTCACCGCAAATCTCCAGTTCAAGCTACCAAATGTCTTCAGATGAACATTTAACGAAGAACAACGATTCAGACAACGATCCCGACAATCCAATTCAAGAGGTATGTTTGCTTCCAAATTTCAGATTTTGTGTGCTTGTTATGCCCGATTTTGGGGAACCATGTTTCCAAATTTCAGATTTTGAATGCTCGTTTTAAATGGTCGATTTCTGGTTTATGTGGATGATTGCTCGATTTATATTTTATGTGGATGATTGCTCGATTTCTTATGTCTTTTTTGTGTTGATTTTCTGAAAATTTTCCCATTACCCTAGTGTTTGAAATTGCTCAGAATGCTCGACATGCTCGATACGAAACAAGCGAGCATTTGTATTTAAATTTTGTGTAGTTGAATGCTCAGATTTTTGGATCTCTGATTTTGTGTTTATTGATTCACGTTGTGAATGAAATTATTTCTGATGTCTGTTTTGGTGTCGCTTTTTCTAAAATTTTTCCTATTACCGTAGTGTTTGAAATTGAAATTGCTCGGAATGCTCGACATGCTCGATGCGGAGCAATCGAGCATTTGTATATTATGCACTAATGTTCGACTACTATTTTTCGAGTATGTCGAGTAATGCGAGCATTTGAACATTTTGCACTAATGCTCGACTACTTTGTTTCGAGCATGTCGAGTAATGCGAGCATTTCTACATTTTGCACTAATGGTCGGCTACTCTGTTTCGAGCATGTCGAGCAATGCGAGCATTTCTACATTTTGCATGTGAATGCTTGTCTTGATTCCAATTGATTTTTGTATGTCAACACTTGTCTTCATTCTAATTTACTTTTGCTGTTGTGGACAGGGAGGATGGAAGTGGAAGAGACCTCTAATGAGAGGTGTTTCTTGTACAATAGTGACATACACGAAGGATTCAACCATTATGAATGGTATCCGTAGAGTTCTAACAGATATTGGGGGAGAAGTCGCACTTAAGCAATTTGAGAAAAGCTGCTTTGGAAGATTTTTAAAGCTACCAGATTCAATTAACAAATGCAATCAAGCCATTCATCACGTCATATCACACCAAATAATATTTGGTGAGGAAGCAGATAAAACGGCGCTGTGGTTTAGGATAAACAACCAAAATTTGAGGTTCAGTCGTTTTGAGTATGCTTTAGTGACGGGACTCCAATTTGGAGAAAGTGCTTTTAATCCCTATGTTGAGCATGAAATACATGAACACTCATTATATCATAGGGAGTTAGATGGAAGGCCAACTACTCCTACAGAGTTGCTTAAGAAATTCTTAGAAGGCCATTTGGGTGATTATGCTGAAGATTATGTGAAAGCAGCGAAGATATTGTTTGCTTACTACATAGTGCTTGGCGATGATGGTAGGAGAGCAATAAAAGATTGGGTATGGGCTTTGATAGAGGATAGAGAAGCTTGGAATTCATTTCCATGGGGAAGCTACTCATTTCAAAGGCTAATTTTCTACATAGACGGTGTGCAACAGACACCCACTAAAGATTGTGTGCGCGAGCAATATCACCTATACGGAGCAGCGTCATCATTTATGGTATTATATGAACTCACAAAATATTTGAATGTAGTTTTTATTTAATTTTTTTTTACTTCTTATAATGAAATATTACTAGGCTTGGATTTATTGTGCAATCCCAGAACTGGGGAAGAACTGTGGAGGTATAGCTTCAAAATCACGAATTCCTCGCATGTTGCGATTTCTATATTCGAGGACAGTGATAGATGTTGACAGCATCACGGGCACTGTAAGTTGTTAAGGTTTATTATGTTTGTGAATCTTTTTTGTTATCATGTTCAAGCTTAATTTTTTTTTTAAAAAATGAAACAGGTATATCCGATATTAGAACCCACAAATGAAGAAAAGAATAAAAAGAGTTGGAAATCAGTTGAATCAGAAGGAACACCCTTCAAGTTGAAGTACATGGAATGTAGGGGGATGCCGAAGAAATCCAAAAATGAAGTTATATCAAAGAAGCCAGTAAAATCACAGAAGACAAGTCAAATGCGGAAGTTATATTAAGCTTTGTTTGATATTTTGTTTTCTTTTTTGATCTTGTCTGTTGATAGATGGGTGACAAGTCAAATGCTAGAGAAGTAAGGGAAAATGTTGGAGTATCTGCGGGCCATGGTACTGATGGTGATGGATTGGTATAGGTATTGCTTTATGTGATGAGTATCTGCGGGCCACTAAGGGAAAACTCATTTTTTGGTAATTCATGTCTTTCTAGCATGTTTGTATCGAGCATGTCAAGCATAAGTGCATTTTGCACTAATGCTCGACATGCTCGACATTACATTGTCGAGCATGAGTACACTGAGCATGTCGAGCATAAGTGCATTTTGCACTAATGCTCGACATGCTCGATATTATATTGTCGAGCATGAGTACAATGAGCATGTCGAGCATGTTTGTTTCGAGAATGTCGAGCATAAGTGTATTTTGCACTAATCTCAACATGCTCGACATTAAATTACATTGTCGAGCATAAGTACATTGAGCATGTCGAGCATAAGTGCAAAATGCACTAATGCTCGACATACTCGATATTATATTGTCGAGCATGAGTACATTTAGCATGTCGAGCATGTCTGTTTCGAGCATGTCGAGCATAAGTTCAATTTTGCTATAATATGTGGACCATATTAGCAAGTCATAATGAATGTTTGAATATTAAACTCTTGCTATAATATTATTGTTTGTTTGATATTTGGATATATTTTCTAGAGTGGGAATGAAAAGATTGCAGGTGACAATGAAGATCTAAACTCCACTCCAACAGGGAATGCTTGGATTTCTCCTTGCCCAATGCCTTCACAGCTTTCGTCAAGATGGGGTACTCAGTATGAAAGTTATCCTTACTTTGCTCCTACTCAGTTCACCCAAGGTGAGGCTAGCCAGAGTTCAATTCCCTCAAATTAGACTACAAGGAAGTTAGAAGGAGAGAGCCTTCGGCTATTTTGCGTAGTCCATTCCGCATTGATGACAAACGAGGGAATGACTTTGCAAAGTATTTGAGAACAGGTGGCAAGTAAGTATATAAACATTTTTTACACTTTAAGTTAGATATATAATGCATACACATATTAATGATGAAGAATAATGTGTAGGAGAAATGTTGGTTTACAAAATGATGTGGATTCTAGCTTTTTTAAGTGTATAAAAAACAAGTCCACTTTGTTGGAAGACATCCACATCGATGCATATCTTGTTGTTCTTCATGCACAACCGGGATTAGCGAAGCTGAATAAAGTGGATGAAAGGGTCACTATCACTAGCACTGGTTTCATGGTAAGTGTAATTGATATTGTTTAGTGCATTATATACAACATTTTATTCTAACAACATGTGTATATTTTGAATTACAATAGGCTGCCATTACACAAGCATGGAATAAATATAACAAGACGGACTGTAATGAGCAGCTTAATCCGGATGTGGAAGAAGTGATACCTGTTGAGGATCTATATGAGCTGCCAAAATACGTCACAAGTGACCTGCCAAGTTGGGGTAAGTACAAACCATGGTACGACTATGATGAGGTAAATATATTCTAAATTATTATTACAAACTATTGTTTGAAATCTCTATTATTGTTATCTATTATATTACACTAATCGTCATAATTGTTTGGTACAGTTGATTATGGTTTGCGAGCTAGAAAGTCATTGGGTGACTTGCAGTGTCAATTTCATCAAGAGTGCTATCACTATATAAGTTGGATGATACTGACTATGCAGTTAGAAAGACATTCTTCACTCCATTGGCACGCATGCTGCCACAGATCCTCAAGTACTCTGGATTCTACGATGAAAGGAAAGAAGTAAAGCCAAAGTTGACGGAATGGCACTTTGCATACCCCGAGAGTGGTAATGTGTACAAGCAAACAGACATCAAAAGCGGTGGAGCATATGCATTGAAGTATGCTGAGATGATACTCACGAAGCAACATCTCCCGTCATTTGAGAAGAAGGATGTTGAAAAATTCTGTGTTGATGTAGCAGCCACTATTTACAAGTTTAGCACTGAGGGCTAAAGTGAAGACTAGTTTGTTTGTGGTGTTTTTGTAATGAATTTATGACTTATGAAATGTTTTTGTCGACTTTGACTCTTTTTCTCAAGGTTTATTAGACTATGAACCTTTTGGTAATGAAATCTGCTTATGTCGACGTTCATCAAACTTTGAAATTGAAATTCTGAATTTTTTTATGAAAATCTTAGATCTTTGTTGTTTAATATTGTCTGTGTGCTCGGTAGCTCGACATCTTCACTAATGCTCGAATGATTTATGTCGAGCACTACTGCAATTTGCACTAACGCTCGCTTACTCGACACATGTGTAAATGTCGAGCATGTCGAGCGTTGGTTCTAATTGTATTAATGCTCGATTTAGATACAAGTCGAGCATGTCGAGGCTTAGTTGAGAATACAATAATGCTCGAAAACTCAACTAATGTCGAGCATGTCGAGCATTAGTTCTAATTTTACTGATGCTCGACTCATGTACTGCGAGCATTAAAATCTAATGTCGAGCACTCTGGAACAACAACTACTGCAATTTGCACTAACGCTCGCTTACTCGACACATGTGTAAATGTCGAGCATGTCGAGCATTGGTTCTAATTGTATTAATGCTCGATTTTGATACATGTCGAGCATGTTGAGGCTTAGTTGAGAATACAATAATGCTCGAAAACTTAACTAATGTCGAGCTTGTCGATCATTAGTTCTAATTGTACTGATGCTCGACTCATGTACTGCGAGCATTAAAATCTAATGTCGAACATGACGAGCATGTCAAGCACTCTGAAACAGCAACTATTAAAACATCTACAACAAGTCACAAATCATTAGAGCAATCTAGAACAAAATGTCTTAAAAAAAACTTACATCCACAGTCTTAAAAATAACACAAACAAGAGCATATCCAAACTAGAGTAGTCTTAAAAATAGCATACATCCAAAGTCTTAGACAAATTGACATAAATCATTCAAGACATCACAGATTTTGTACATCTTCGACGATTATGCCCAACTTCACCATATATGCCACAACATTTGCGCCTACGGGACCCAACAACTTCTGACTCATTACTAGCAATGTGTTCATCTTGTGATATTGGAATGGCCTCTTTGCATTTGGAACGGTAATGACCGCTTTGGTTGCATCTCGAACAAGCTCTAGATAATCGGCTACAAGATTCGATTCTACTTGTCCGTGGACGTTCTGCCTGTGTAGGCTGAGGTGGTGTCAACACTTGTCTTGATTTCACTTCTACAGGCACAGACCACTCATCTGGATGCAAGATTGGCATCACCTCACCCGAATATATCTCACGCAATGTCTCTGTTCTGTAGTAGCTCGACACATATGAAAATAAACTCTGTTTTGATTTACTGCATTAAATGTTGGAAACATTAATACCAAATATACAAATAAAAAGTGGTAGACAAATAGAAGTACCTTATTGCCGCGGCAGCATGAGCGCAAGGAATCAAATCAAGATCAAATTCCCGACACAAGCAAGTGTTAGCATTCAGATCAACCACATACGTCTTTGTTCCACATGAAACCTTATATTTCATTGATGTAATTGGCTGCACATCCATGGTCCGTCCATCTTCAATGGAATTCTCTAACTTTTTTGCCGCATATTCAGTTAAAATATGGGTTCTCACCGAAGCTTTATTACGTCGCTCAACAAACCACTGTGCAATCAATGTCCATACACTTTCCAAAAGAGTGCATACTGGCAATCTACGAGCCCATCTAAGACGACCATTCAAGCATTCTGCACAATTAGAAGTAAGAAACTCATACCGTCGTACTGGACATTTACTACGGGACCACCGTATTGGATCTATTGGATTTGTATACTGAAAGCAAGAACTTTTTATGCTTGTATACATTGATTCCTGTATTCACTGTTATATCTCCTATCTGATTGTGTTCATGATTGCATATGTTTGTTCTTTATCTCTATATAAGTAGATTATATGGTGTGTTGTAGATCACAGAAGACTGTATGATTGGAATAACCTTAAGAGATATAATATAATCACAGCCGAAATAACTCTAGGACAAGTTATTGGTTTAGGCTGCGGTATAGATGGAAGTAGTTTGTCTTGACTACTTATCTATACTGGTACGTCATAACGTATTGATAGGACCACAGTGAGATGTATTCTTCTATCTGACTTAAGTGAAGAACCAAGATCTCAGTAACTTATAAGATCTTAATACTAATAAGATTTCAGATATATATGTTGATTCGTTTATCACTTTGATTTACTATGAGTGAGAGTTATATAGTAACTTGAGTACTCTGTATCTTGGGTGATAGCGGTTAATATATGATATTTGATTATCTGTATTAGTACTCGTATCCGATAGAGGATAATGACATCCCCTTAAGGAGCTCAATAATGTTTATTGCGTTAAACCCTGCAGGTTGATTAAGTTCAGGCGCAATAATAAGGTTTGAGTGGTACTGCTTAAGGATTACAAAGTGATTAATTAATTTAAGCTGTCAGAGCTCTAATTAATTAATGGATGTCGAATATTTTAAATACGAGGATTTAATAAGTCTAAATACAAGCCCCGACTCAACACCGACAATAAAGGGGTAAATCAATATTGGTTCTCTAGTGGAATGAACTGATATTTATAAATTAATTATGGTCTGGGCTCACCATAGATAAATTAATTTATTTTAGGCCCATCTTTATTCCTTGTATCTGGTCCCTGGACTGGCCCAATGTCTCCTAGCCCAAGTAGGGCGAGAAATCGCCCCACACACCAAAACTGGCGCCCCCCTCTTCTTCTGTATTATAAATACAGCTGTCAGCTCTCAGGAAATATACACTGATAAATATTAAGGTTTTGAGAGCTATAGGAGGCGCAGGAACGTGTAGGAGGTTTCTAGCTTGGGACTTTCATAGCTCGTTGTCCATCCAACGGTGAAAGCTGAGCGGGATACAGTTTAGAAGATCAGAACTGGAGTCTTTCGACACGATCATCAACGACCTCTGCATCCGCTTTACAAGTAAGTAATTCCTAACACCTATGTGCAGCTGTTAAATTCATAGGAGCATGTTTAAGATTAATCGTTGCATGATAAATTAATAATAATCCAAGAAACGATCATCGGGCAAACAGAACGTTAATTCAATTTAATATTCCTTCAATTGGTATCAGAGCCCAGGATTAATTTCTTGGCTCTATTATTAATTTATGTACGATTAATAATGTGCGTTCTTTTTACTGCTGTTGTTCTTCGTGGTCTGTTGATTTGTGGGGTACGTCGTTTGACGTTGTAATCATTTTTCACTGTGAGAAAATCTGTGGTTAGATTAGGTTTTTCAAATTGTATTTGGTTTTTCTTTGTAATCTGTAAAACTGAGGAACGAGACGAGCACGATGACGAATCAACGACGAAAGAACGGTGGACGGAGGTGGCGTGCTGGGTGCGGTGCGGCAGAGGCTGCCGGCACCGAGGGCAGCGCGCGCACGAGCGCTTGCGCGCTTGGTCGTGCGCTGTGCACGCTGCTGCTCCACGGGCTGCTGCGCGCTGTGGCTGGGCGAGGCGGAGAGGAGGCAGCCGGCAGGGGCGGTGCGCGCCCGGGGCCACGCCTGCGCGTCCTGCGCGATGCGCACCCAGCGGGCGGCGCGCTGCCGCTGCTCTCGCCGTGCGCTGCTGCTGCTGGAGATGCCGAGAGCTGCCGACTGCCGCTGCTGCACGCCGAGGAAACTGCTGCCAGCGCCGGGTTGCCTTGAGCGCCGGGGCGCTGCTGCAGCGCCGGGCGACTGCTGCACGGTGGAGGTGCGGCTGTGCAAGGGAGGCGGCGGTAGCTAGGGTTTCCAAACCCTAGCTGCGTATCTCAAACCCTAGGGGGCCCAAACCCTAATTCCAAAGGCGGGCCTAAAGTGTTCGGGCCAAGTTTAGTTTTTGGGTTTTCGTTTCTGTTTTTATTTTAATAGAATAGATGTTGGGATTCCACGTATGGGTCACGAAGAATTTTAATTCTTTATTTCTGTTCTTTGCATGCCGTGGTGTTAATCCTTTTATGCTCTTTACCTGCTGTCTTTGTCTTTGCTTGTTAATATGTGTTTATTGACTGCGCTTAGACAAGCATGCGAGGTTTATCGTTTTCTTAAGCATGTTTTAGAATTCTGCGAGCATGTTTTACATGTTGCGTTCTAGTAAAGCATGATTAGGATTATGTGTTTGAGCATGAACAAACCTTTTGAAATTTAAAAAGACTAAGCAGTTTTAATAATTTTAAGCAATTAAAATTATTTTTAGACCTCCACATGCGGTCTCTAGACAAAGTGATTAGCAATGTGAGTAAACGTCCACACAGCGTGGCTTACTTCATATTTGTTTATCATAAGTTTGTCAGAAGAGGTTTCTATTAAAAATATTTAAATCCATTAAAGTAGTGGGAGTTATGCAGTAAACGTCCACACAGCATGGCTTACTTGTATAATTTTCACAAGTACTTTGGAGAATGGAATTTAAATAAGATAACCAAGAAAATTAAATTGAAATCGACATGGTCCTAGTGAGTATGTCAATTTCGAGAATTTAATTTTTAAGGTTAAATTGTGGTCAATGCTTGGATATCATATAAAGTACAATGTACAACTCCCCGAGGAGTCCCTTCTTGATGATGATATGGTCTAGTTAAGGTGCCAACTATTAATTTCTTTTGTCAAAAGGTTAAGTTGACATGGAAATTAAATGACTAGGTGAATAGTCTGATTGAGGAGTTCGTGTGTAAACGTCCACACAGCGTGGCTTGCACATGGGATTCCTTGAGGTTTCATTAATATTGTTTTATCAAAAGGTTACAATATTATTGTTACGAATTATGTGCTTCATGTTCTTACATGTTTAAATTGTTTACTTTCAGATATGTCTATGTCTCCAATCATCTCTATTCTTGCAAACCATCCTCTCACCGGTCCTAACTATACCGAATGGAAACGCCACATAATGTATATTCTTGACGCTGATGAGCACAGTTTTGTGCTTACCACTCCACGTCCCACGCCCTTAACTGATGAGTCGACTGATGCGGAACGTGAGGCGCATAGGAGGTGGCACAAGTCGAATAATATGGCCAAGTGCTATATTATGATGACTATGTCGCAAACTTTGCAACTCCAACATCAGGTCATGGATGACGCGGCTGGCATCATGTTAAATCTCTCTGAGGTTTATGGGGAGTCCGAAAGATCTGCCCGCTTTAACATAATGAGAGAAATCTTAGCATGTAAGATGAGCGATGGCAATTCTGTGCACGATCATGTCATGCATATGATAAATTTGTTTGACAGGCTTGATCTGCTAGGAGGGGCTATCGAAGGCGAAGCCAAAGTCGATATCATCCTCAACACTCTCCCCAAATCCTATGAGAACTTCCGTCTCAATGTCGTTATGAGCAAGGCCAACTATACTCTTAATGAGTTATTGAATGCTCTAGTTATGGCGGAGGGAGTCATGGGCACTAGGAAAGAGAAAGAGGTTCTTGTCGCTGCCAAGGGATCTGCTTCTTCGTCGAAAGGCGGGAAAAAGAAGTGGAAAGGTCTAAAGGGCTAGAATGACAAAGAAGCTAGTGGGAGTGGCAAAGCCAAAGTGGACAGCCCTACCGGCAGCGTGAAGAAGCCTACGACAATGGGAAAGTGCTTCAAGTGCGGCAAGACTGGGCATTGGAAGAAAGATTGTCCGATGCTCAAGGCAAAGGGACAAGGGCTTCAAGCCGACAAGGCAGCTGGAAAGTGATGAGATCACCATCTCCATGGGCAATGCATCGAAGGTCGCAGCTGTTGCTATTGGAGATTTATCTTTATGTTTTGGTGATGACATTTTAGTTTTGAGAGATATTTTATATGTGCCGGATTTTCGACGAAACATAATTTTTGTTTCAAAATTATTTTTGGATGGATATTCTGTTACTTTTGATAGGGGTGTCTCTATCATGAAAAATAACATGACTATTTGCTCCGAAATTTTGAATAACTCTCTCTATACTATTACATGTCCAATTAAAAATTCTGTCCATGTTGCATCTACATCACAAATCTGTCCTAATCCGAATAAGAGGAAACATTTTTCTCATGAACAATATACACATGCATGGCACCTAAGGTTAGGCCACATCAATCTAAATAGGATCCAAAGGCTCGTTTCAAATGGAGTCTTGAAAGTTTTTCAAGCTGTTCCATTTAGAACCAGCGAATCCTGTATAGAAGGAAAGATGACGGCAAGGCCTTTTAAGGCCAAGGGGAATAGGGCCTCGCATGTGTTAGAATTGATTCACTCTGACTTGTGTGGACCGATGTCCACAAAAGCTTTCGTCACTTTCATTGACGATTACTCAAGATTTGGGTATATTTACCTACTTCAACGCAAGTCTGAATGCTTTGAGAAATTCAAAGAATTCAAAGCAGAAGTGGAGAAGAGAACGGGTAAATCTATCAAGTCATTGCGGTCTGATCGCGGTGGCAAATACCTCGGAAACGAATTTTTGCAATACTTGTCAGATTTTGGGATTACATCCCAATTGACTGCACCGGGTACTCCCCAACAGAATGGTGTAGCGGAGAGAAGAAACAGAACTCTTTTGGAAATGGTGCGATCAATGATGAGCTATGCATCATTGCCTATTTCGTTCTGGGGATATGCCTTGGAAACAGCGGTTTACTTGCTAAATCTAGTACCTTCCAAATCGGTTCCTAAAACTCCTATCGAGTTATGGTCAGGGCGCCAGCCCAGCTTAAGTCATATAAAGGTATGGGGTTGTCCTGCATACGTGCTAGACAAGGAAGCGAAGAAATTGGAACCTAGATGCGAAGTAATGCTGTTTGTAGGATATCCTAAGCGAACGAAAGGTGGTTATTTTTATAATCCTAAGGATCAGAAAGTGGTTGTTAGCACCAACGCACGATTCTTGGAACATGATTATATAGATAAACACAAATCTAAGTCCGAGATTGTCCTTCAAGAAATCGAAGGCAATAGACAGGCGATTCCATCACCCCAGCCAAGTGTGCAAGTGAATGCACCACAGGATACTGCACAAACCATTGTCACAGCTGTACCACCACCGCTTCGTCGTAGTGGGAGGGTTATAATTCAACCCGATCGATTTATGTTCTTGGGAGAGTCTTCGGATCTTCTTCCTGTTGATGAACAAAAGGATGTCGACCCTGATAACTTTAGACAAGCGATGGAAGATCTGGATGCAGATTCTTGGTACGACGCCATGGTTTCTGAAATAGAATCTATGACTGCTATGGATGTATACGAGAAAACTGAACTACCTGATGGCTTCGAAGCTATAGGTAGTAGGTGGGTATACAAGAGAAAGCGAGATTCGGATGGCGAAGTCGCAGCTTTTAAAGCTAGACTGGTGGCGAAAGGTTATACCCAGGAACAGGGTATAGATTACGTTTTGACGAGGTCATTAAATACGATGGATTTACTCATTGTGAAATCGAAAGTTGCGTGTACCGATTAGATGCCAATGGCAACGTTGGTTTTCTTGCACTTTATGTAGATGATATCCTCCTCATTGGCAACAATGTTGAGCTATTATCGGACATAAAGAAGTGGTTATCCGAACAGTTTCAAATGAAGGACTTAGGAGGTGCAGCGTACATCCTGGGGATCATGGTTGTTCGTGATCGCCAGAAAAGGATGTTGAGCTTATCTCAAGCGTCCTACATTGATACTGTGATTGCTCGTTTTAGCATGCAAACTGCCAAGAAAGGCTTGCTACCTTTCAGACATGGCATTCCTCTGTCTAAGGACATGTGTCCTAAGACACCTAGTGAGGTTGAGGAAATGAGGAAGGTACCATATGCTTCCGCCGTAGGTAGCCTCATGTATGCAATGCTTTGCACGAGACTTGATATTTGCTATGTCGTTGGCATGGTTGCAAGATATCAGTCGAACCCTGGACCAGGACACTGGACTGCGATAAAGCATATTCTCAAGTACCTGAAGAGGACTCGAGATTATAGGCTAGTTTACCAATCAGACAGTCTATCTCCTTTGGGTTATACCGATTCGGATTTCCAGGCTGACCGGGATTAGAAGAGATCTACCTCTGGCTATGTGTTTACCTTGGGAGGTGGAGCCGTATCATGGCGGAGTGCAAAGCAGAAATGTATTGCAGACTCCACCATGGAAGCCGAATATATAACTGCTTCTGAAGCTGCTAAGGAGGCTGTATGGTTCCGGAACTACCTCTTGAATCTAGGAGTGGTGCCTAATTTGCCTAAGAGTATCATAATTTATTGTGATAACTCGGGTGCAGTGGCAAATTCTAAGGAACCCAGGAGCCACAAGGCGACCAAACACATAGAGAGAAAGCACCACATCATACTAGAAATCGTAAGCAGAGAAGATGTGCTAGTTGAGAAAATTGATACATTGGAGAACTTAGCTGACCCTTTCACGAATAGCTTGCCACAAAAAGCCTACGAGAAGCATGCTCGAGGGATGGGATTGCGGTTGATGCCACCCACTTAGAGAAAAACTTTCAGTATAAGTGGGAGAAGAAGTGGAGTGTTTGTTGTAATAGCTAGTATTTAGATGCATTGTATACTAAAAGTTTTGCTTTAGTATAAGTGGGAGATTGTTGGATTTGTATACTGAAAGCAAGAACTTTTTATGCTTGTATACATTGATTCCTGTATTCACTGTTTTATCTCCTATCTGATTGTGTTCATGATTGCATATGTATGTTCTTTATCTCTATATAAGTAGATTATATGGTGTGTTGTAGATCACATAAGACCGTAGTTGGAATAACCTTAAGAGATATAATATAATCACAGCCGAAATAACTCTAGGAAAAGTTATTGGTTTAGGCTGCGGTATAGATGGAAGCAGTTTGTCTTGACTACTTATCTATACTGGTACGTCATAACGTATTGATAGGACCACAGTGAGATGTATTCTTCTATTTGACTTAAGTGAAGAATCAAGATCTCAGTAACTTATATGATCTTAATACTAATAAGATTTCAGATATATATGTTGATTCGTTTATCACTTTGATTTACTATGAGTGAGAGTTATATAGTAACTTGAGTAATATGTATCTTGGGTGATAGCGGTTAATATATGATATTTGATTATCTGTATTAGTACTCGTATCCGATAGAGGATAATGACATCCCCTTAAGGAGCTCAATAATGTTTATTGCGTTAAACCCTGCAGGTTGATTAAGTTCAGGCGCAATAATAAGGTTTGAGTGGTACTGCTTAAGGATTACAAAGAGATTAATTAATTTAAGCTGTCAGAGCTCTAATTAATTAATGGATGTCGGATATTTTAAATACGAGGATTTAATAAGTCTAAATACAAGCCCCGACTCAACACCGACAATAAAGGGGTAAGTCAATATTGGTTCTCTAGTGGAATGAACTGATATTTATAAATTAATTATGGTCTGGGCTCACCATAGATAAATTAATTTATTTGAGGCCCATCTTTATTCCTTGTATCTGGTCCCTGGACTGGCCCAATGTCTCCTAGCCCAAGTAGGGCTAGAAATCGCCCTACACACCAAAACTGGCGCCCACCATCTTCTTCTGTATTATAAATACAGCTGTCAGCTCTCAGGAAATATACACTGATAAATATTAAGGTTTTGAGAGCTGTAGGAGGTTTCTAGCTTGGGACTTTCATAGCTCGTTGTCCATCCAACGGTGAAAGCTGAGCGGGATACAGTTCAGAAGATCAGAACTGGAGTCTTTCGACACGATCATCAACGACCTCTGCATCCGCTTTACAAGTAAGTAATTCCTAACACCTATGTGCAGTTGTTAAATTCATAGGAGCATGTTTAAGATTAATCGTTGTATGATAAATTAATAATAATCCAAGAAACGATCATCGGGAAAACGGAACGTTAATTCAATTTAATATTCCTTCAGGATCAACATCCATCAATTTCTTAAATGCATTTTGCTTAGAAGTCAAAGTAATTTTTGACATTTGCTTATCAAAGTCCCGACTTCGGTAACATTTGGATGCTTTTTGATACATAGCAACCACATGAGCACCCCATCTTGATATCTTTTGCTGCAAATGATATGTACAACACCATGAGGAATTCCGGGATACACAGTAGCAATAGCATTCTTGATGCTTCGGTGTTGGTCAGAAACAAACAATAAATCATCAGGGCAACCAAAAGTTCTTTTCAATTGGTTGAAAAACCAAATCCATGAACTGTCATTCTCCTTATCACCAATTCCCACAGCCAATGGAAACATCTATTCATTTCCATCTTTTGTAGCAGCAACAAACATAATACCTCTATATTTTACTTTCAAATGTGTGCCATCCACAACTATGACAGGACGACAAGAAGACTTAAATCCATTTACACAAGCACCAATAGCCATAAAAGCATATTGAAAACGATCAACAGAGTCAGTTTGTAATGCAACAATAGAACCGGGGTTAGATTCTTGCAACATGTACAAATATGAAGGTAATAATTGAAAAGACTTATCTGTATCTCCATATATCATACTGATAGCATGATTCCTCCCAATCAGTGCCATCTGATAATCAACTACAAACCCATATTCTCTTCTCAATTGTGCTTGCATCTCCTTAGGCTTCAAAACAGCACCTTCATTCATCAATGTTGGAGCAAAAAATGCTCTTATCGTCCTTGCTAACACTGTTCTAGGACCGTGATTTCTCAAGTCAATCTGACAACTGTGCGGAGCAACCCATTTGATAACCTTCCAAACAGTCCCATGCGTTGTAGCACGTAGTAAGAATGGGCATTGTTCACTATACTTGCAAACAACTGAGAATCTACACTTATCAGATCGCTCAACAATAAATTCTACACGATTTACCAAATGATATAGCCCCAGTGCAGTCTTCAAGCGTTCTTTATCCATAAATGTAGATCCTTCTGATAGTGTATCACGGTTGAACCCTTTGGTTATTCCTAATTCCTCACAAGGAAGTGACGCTTGATATAGAGCACCGAGAATGATCCATTGTTGACCATGCCCAGTCTGTCTATCCCAAATGTCATCTTCTACATCCACATCCACAAATGAGCTGCTTAAGGAAGGTACATTATGCCTATTTCTACTATCATCATCACCATCACCATCATCATCATCATCATCATCATCATCATCATCATCATCATTATCATCATCATCACCATCATCAAAAGCATCACCTAAACTATCCAAACTGTCAATATTCTCATTATAACCCCAATCAACACCATGTTCATCATCAACAACATTATTGGCAATGCGCTCAAAATTATTGGCAGCAACATTTTCAATTTGAACGTCATGTCTAGGCACAATAAGTTAATCCATGTTTCTTTGAGGATTTTGTAGCGTTTCAAACATTGGTTGTTTCATATTCACATTTGTGACTTGAGAGTTCAACATATTCACAAAACTAGAAGAAGGAACATTTATCTTTTGAACAACTGATACAAAGATCTTCGGCACTTGAAAAGAATCAATCACTAATTTAAAATCATCATCATCTAGTATCTTGATTCTCAAAGTTTCATCTTCCGGAGTTTTCATATATGAATATATCCAATACTCATAAATATTTGTATCTAAACAAACAATCCCTTCAATCCGACTTACTAATGTGTTGAATGTCATACCCGATGATGGAAAACGGAGATATTCACGATGCCCCCCCTCATACTTGTCGTTATTCCATGAACCACCATATGATACAACCATACATAATTGGCTCATCTGAAAATACGAACGAAACATAAGAAATATCAAAATGAGATTTGAATAAAAAAATGAGGCATAACATCTACTGTTGCTCGATATGCTCGGCATGCTCGATTCGCGAACCTCGCTCGCAATGCTCGATAAGGCAAGCTTGTTGAGCAACAGTACTAAATGCTTAATGCTCGCCATGCTTGACTCCATATGATCGAGCATGTCGAGTATTTGTTCATGTCTCATATATGCTCGACATGCTTGACTTGTCGAGCATGCCGAGTGAAGTTCGTGAATCGAGCACTATAGAACAAAAACGAGAATATTCAAAATATATCAACTGAATTGAAAATTATTCTTCATAAACCATAAAATAGTTTTGAATAACAGTAACTCATGTATAGAAGACCTGAATATACCTTTCAAACCACCGGATTATGATCGAATTGAAGAAACCCACAATTGAAGAAGTTTTGGGGGTTTTGAAGATGAATATTTCAAAAGTGTTTGGTTTTGTGTTTGATGTTGAAGTTGCAGCTACCAATTTTCGTTTTACTCAGCCTTCAAATGTGAAAAACGAAAATTAAAAGAAAAAGAAAAATAATGGCATTAAATAAATGTGAAAAACAAAAATAAAACAAAAAGAAAAATAAGGGCATGTTAGTCTTTTCAACACTCAATTGGGTACATTTTATATGTTTATTTTTGGGTGGGTACATTTTATGTTTCCTTTTTCAAATAGGGTAAAAAACACCGTTAACCCTTTTGTATTTGTTTTAATTATTTAGTTCCTAGTTAGATGAGGGTTTAGAATTCTTTTAGGTTACGTCTTTTTCTTTTAAATAGTTTCTTTGTTTAGTTTTTGGATTGGTTGTTTTAGAATTAAAAACTCTTCGGGGTTCTTTTTTCTTTTTACAACTTGAGTTCTCATATATTCAATTATATTTTGGTGATTTCTTATTGTTGTTTAAACTTCTGCGTGCGTCAGTTGAAACTTTTTCTAAGGCTTTCAGTACGATCTCATCGCCATCATATTTCATAATCATTTAATATAAAATTATACTCCCTCCGTCCCAGGCCAATAGGCCCAGTTCTTTTCGGCACGGAGATTAAGAAAGTCACTATTTGGTAGTTAAATAGTGTGGTCCACCAATAATTAATGTTTTAAGTGTTTCCTTATTTTCCTTAATCAACAACAAGAATGCTGCAAATCAAGAATTCAGCAACAAGAATTCAACAACAAGAAAATCAGAAACAAGAATTCAACAACAAGAATTCAGCTCAAGAATTCAGAAAATCAGAAAATCAGCAACAAGAATTCAACAACAAGAATTCAGCAACAATTCAGAAACTCTAATTAGGGTGAGGATACAAATTGAGAATACAACTCAACAGAAACTCTAATTCAGATATGCAAATCAAGAATACAAATCAAGAATACAACTCAATTCTGCAAATTCTGCAAATCAGCAACAAGTTTGATTGAAGGGTTCCCTTATGTTTCTACACTCTAATTATGCAAATCAAGAATACAACTCAACAGCAACTCTAACGAAATCAGAAACTTTAAGCAAAAAAATCAAGAAAATTCAGATATGCAAATCAAGAACTGAGAGAGAGGATTCAGATCTGCAAATCAAGAACTGAGAGAGGGGGGGCGGGGGCACCGTGGCGTTGAACGAAGGAGTCAGCGGCGGCGCTCGTCGTTGAGAAAAGGGAGAGGTGGAGCTTTGATTTTCGCCTCTTCCTCCGCACCGATCACCGCCGCTTCGTCTTCTTCCGCGACCACCGGCTCCGGTAATGAAAGTCTCCGACACGTCTACAGCTCAGGGGCTCGAGGGGTGAAGATACGACGGTACGACAGGCTGGGACGGAGATTAAAACCCTAGGTTGATTTTGATTTTAGATCTAGGGGAAGAGGTTGAGAAGAAAGGAGGGAGAAGAAGATACGCCGGCCTCGCAGCGCCGGAGGCGGCGAGAGCCGGCGACATTCGCCGGAGAGAAACAGAGAGTGAGAGACGCAGAGAGAGGGAATGAAAGAAGGGAGAGAGCAGATATCGTGTGAAGAAGAAAAGAAAAATGGAGAGAGAAAATGTTTTTTGAGAATGAGATTTTAATTAGGGTGTATATCCTCTTTAATTAAGTAGCTAATTATTTTAATTACAATCCTAATTATTTCCATTTTAAGACTGAGCCTATTGGGCTGGGACGTCCCGAAAAGGAAAACGAGCCTATTGGGCTGGGACGGAGGGAGTACTTGATAGTGGTATCTTTACTCAGTTTTTGATACTATCAATTATTTTATTAAAACTCATACGGATAATAGTGTGATAAATTTTTTGTAAATAAATATAGTAATATTTACTAAATGAAAATAAACAGAGGAAAGTGACCAGCAGAAACTCAAATTATTACAAGTAATAAGGGTAGTGATATTTGGACACCTAGTGTCCTGGACACCTACAAAAAACCGGCTTTTTTTTATTTAGCCCAGATGGGCCGATTTTTAGCGATTTATTGATTTACTAATTTATCCCTCATTATATATATATATATATATATATATATATATATATATATATATTCTGTTTTAAGATCTCCTGAATTTATGGTTCTTTTTGTTCCTAATTTTTTGGTTTTTTTGGTTTCCTTATTTGTTGGTTTTTTTATTTTCCAAAATTATATAAACCATACAGTTTTATTCCAGAATTTTTTTATTTTTTTTGTTTCAAAATATTAGTATTGATTTGTCACCAATAATTTAGTGTTTCTCATTAAAATAATCCTAGATTTTTTTCCAGCTATTATTTTTTTTCAAAATTAATTTTTTTGAAGATAAAATTATTTATTTTATTTCAAAAATTATGTTTATTTATCTGTTTCCACATATTTATGATTCTCTTAAAAATAATCATAGATTTGTTTCCACACACATTATTTGTTTCAAAAATTATATATTTTTTATTGTTTTACACTAATAATTTAGTAAGATTAATATTTTTAAATAATTGAATAATATTTTTTCGTGTTATTTAAAATAATCCTAGATTTTTTTCAGCTATTATTTTTTTTGAAATTAATTTTTTTTGAAGATTAAATTATTTATTTTATTTCAAAAATTATGTTTTATTTATTTTCCATGCTTTCTTGTCAAGTACTCCCTCCGTCTGCTCACTAATTTCTTAGCAACAAATACCGCAACTAACACGGTGCAATTGTAGGAAATAATCAGTAACCGAGTATCGTATCCACAGGGACTGTAAAATCGAAATTACTTTAACTATTCCCTAAACAGACACTCACAGTAGACAGGAAAAGCAAATAAGACGGTGAATCAAATACTAAACTTAATAAAAAAAAAACTAAACAGCAGAAAAACAATAAATCAAATATTAAAAGACTCTGACCCTAGAGATGTATTTTTACTAATTAATTACATGCATTTAATCTATTGATTCAATTACCAATTTAATCCAACCCTGATGAGAGATCACATAACTATTCACAAGCTTCTCCAACGAACACCTATGAAAGTAGATTAATTTACCCCCATTCACATTCAAGACTCCAAGGAATAAATTAACTCTCAAGCGTACACAAAGAATAGCTCCCTATAGTTTCACCTATCTCATTCAAGTGTCAAGGCTACTACTATAACATGCATTCCTGAATCGGCTGAACAATTATCGCATTCAAGTCTTCAAATCGAACAACTAGACATGTAAATTATTGGCCAAATAATTCACAAGAAATTAAGCATCAGGAATCATGAATCACAAGTTGGAGGGCAAATTGATATCAATAAATCATACACACATAATTAATCAGCTATATACAAACCCTAGGTTCAGATTAACGAACTAGCCAGACATACTAAAATAAATCAAAAGCATAAATAAAAAGAAAGCATTTAAATAAATGAAATAGATAAAACCCGGAAGAAATTCTGGATGAACAGCTTGAATCTGCAGAAATAAATCTAATCTATGAAAACTGAATGTAAAACTGAAAAAAGAAAAAAGAAAAAGAAAGGAAGTGAAGAGATGTGAAAAGAAGATGTGTCTAATAGGTCAGGGAAAGGACCTATATATAGGCACAAGAGATAAATACAGTGTAGAATTCGAAAATACTGAGAAAATATAAAAAAACCTGAAAATTTCCGAAAATTTCGTCAACACTATTCACTGCTGTGCGCGACTTTCTTATTTTGGCCATAACTTTCTCATCCGAACTCCGATTTATGATCCGTTTGCACTCACAAACTCCACTTGAGACGAACTAAAACTTCTATTTTTGACAATATTTCCAAATTCCATCTCCAAAATCCTGTAAAATCCATCAAAGTTCGAGCAAGTAACATAGTTCACAAGATAAAGCAATAAAAGCACAAAACAATCATCCAACACTCAATTCCTTATAAAAATGACATTATATGAACACTAAAAACCATGGAAAAATGAGTGTTATCACCGTCCATGAAAGAACTTTCTACGAGGGAGTGGCACGGGTTTTAAGAAAAAATATTGTTGAATGTATTAAGAGTGGATAAAAGGTAGTTGAGTGTATTGAGAGTGATGAAAAAGTGTTATAATTAATACTGAGAGTTGTGAAAAGTAAAAGAATTATAAGTGGTGGGGTATAGTCCAAAAATAGATAGGAAGTTCTTTTGTGGACGTCCCAAAAAGAAAATATAAGAAGTTCTTTCGTGAACGGAGGAAGTATTATTTTTGCAAAACTTCGATTAGAAACACATACATCATCCCATACATTTGTATAACAGTTATATATATATATATATATATATATATATATATATATATATATATATGGTGTGGTTATAATGAGAACCACACTTATCGTGAGAACATAAGAACCATTAAAATCAATGCATCTGCTATATAAATTAATGCATTCGCTATTAAATTTAATGCATCCGAAAATAATAAAAATTTTGCTCCCTTCAGGATTCGAACCCAGGATCTGCATTCATCCACCAAGATGATGCATCCACCGTAGATCTTGATGATCGAATGGCTTAAAATGGTTCTCCGTTCTAATTTTATTTAGTGGTTCTTATTTGAACCTCTCCCTATATATATATATATATATATATCAATCGTCACGCATACAACTCTATATACATACATATAAATGAAAGCATGACTGTTGTTAAAAAAAGGAGAGTACAAAAGTTTTGAAGCATGTTTGATAAAAATCAAGTCTTGAAATGCTCTAAGCCGGTAGTTTGTTGGGTGGGATCGTTTTGCCGCCTGTTCGTGTGTGTGTGTCGAGTCCAGGGGGGAGAGCATAGCTGGTGGCGGTGGTTAATTCCTGCTGCTGCTCGGCCACGGCTGGAGAGAAGAGAGATGGGCTGGGTTGCTGAGGGCGTGATTGAGAGAGAGAGAAGAGTGTAGAGGGAGGAGGCGGCGGTGTGGCTGGCGTCGTGTCGTCGTCGGAGTCAG
This sequence comes from Salvia miltiorrhiza, assembly GCF_028751815.1. Taxonomy (NCBI): domain Eukaryota; kingdom Viridiplantae; phylum Streptophyta; class Magnoliopsida; order Lamiales; family Lamiaceae; genus Salvia; species Salvia miltiorrhiza. The sequence continues at coordinate 411,105 of NW_026651531.1, forward strand.
AGAATGGCCGGCGCCGCGCTAGTATGAGTGTGAATCGAGAGATTAGAGAGAGGGCGAGTTTTGAGTCTGAGAGAGAGAGAGAGATGGACGACATGTTTGAAAGGGAAGGAAGAAAGAAGTTAGGGTTGTTTGGGAGTTGGGCTTGTGTTTGGGCCGGTTCTCTTTTTAAAAATAATTGGGCTGACTTTTATTTAATCAGTTGGGTTTAAAAGAATGTGGGCTGCAATTACTTATTGTATTTGGGCCGATTTTTGATAAAATGAGGCTTTATAATGAGTTAATTGAGCTGTCTTATTTTAATTAATTGAACTATCAATAAGTTTGATTAATTCATTTAAAGAATAATTTTCATAATAATATTATATTATTATTATGTGCATATTTTAAGTAATTACTTAATATATATTAAGCATGACATGAAATTGCATTTTTATTTTACAATAAGAGTAATTTAGATTTAATTGGTTTTATTTATAATTCCAATTTTAAAAGAAAATCGAGTAAAGATATTGTTGGTGTCTTTAACTAAAGAATTTGTTTTCAAATATTTATCATTAAATTTTGAAGACCCGGCTAAGTGAATCATAGAATGTTAAACACTTCACTATGACTTGAGTTAGATTTTAGAGTCCTATTAAGAATAGATTTCTTGTAGGCTTTGTGGACCGAGGGGATTAGCGCTGCTTTTTCGAGATGAATTTATGTGATTATGATCTTCAGACTTTGCCTATCCAAGTGGGCTTACTTTCCAAATGTATAAAGTATGATTGAGTTATTAAGCTCTAAATATTTCAATGAAATGCTACTGTTTATTCAATAAAATGCAAACTACTGTTTATCCAATAAAATGTTTATGCAAACTACTGTTCTCTGCTCTGTTTAAGGCTCGCAAAGTTAATCAATTGAGGTTCTCTTATGACCTAACATGTTATTTGAGAATTGTGTACACTCGTTAGCTGACCTAGTGGGTTGATCTCCATCGGGCACAAACCAGAGACGTTATAAGGGTGCTTGCTGGATGTGTTCCGAAGCATGTAATGTAAGGGCCTGCCTGGGTAGCGTCCCGAGGTCAAATGAAACTTGTATGGGTTACGCCCTCAGTTCAAGTAAATGGGAGAAATGGATCCGCCGGTGGCTAAAAGGTCCAGGATCGCAGCGAGTAACAGAAAGGGAGTGTGACATGTGCGTGCAAATGAAAGAAATTATTTTAACATGCTTAGAAGTTGGGGGGGAATACACCAATTGGCTATTTTTCAAGAATGAAAGCAAAACTTCAAACACAAACTGACTCAACCTGTTTACTGGAAAGAGTTTTGTCAAAACAGGGTTGACGACTGATACTGAATACTCTTCAATAAGGAGTTATCAGTTAAGTCAAAGATTTTAACTGATACAAGTAAGGCTTCAGTCGAGTTTGATAAACAGAGATATGTTACGAATCTTACTGACTATCAGAAGATAGATCAGTTAGACTGATAACACACGCAGCGAAAAACTTTTGTTTCAAAATAGCCTGTGTAATTAAACACGTTTTCAGTCGTTAAGTTCCTCTTTGCTATTAATCAGTTTTCAGTTTATAAAGGTAAGAGCACAAGTAAGAATGTAAGTACTGAAAGCTGTAAATAACACATAGAGTTTTACGTGGTTCGGAAAACACTTCCTACATCCACGGTCTGTTGATCAGACCAACAACTTCACTGGGCAAGTGCTTACGGGTGCACTGCAAACCGATGCTCGTGCTTACGGGTGCATAGCAAACCTTAACGTGTGCTTGTGGGTGCACACAAACCGAAACGACTGAAGATCCAATCTTCAGTACCAACGCACTGGGTTCGATTTCTCACTCCTAGCGTACACTGGGCACTAAGACCTCACGGAGATAGAACTCTGGTCTGAACTCCTTTTCAACACAAACACTCAATTCGGTTGGTTAAAGAGAGGTTTGAAAACTTACCAGCTAAACCACAAAGAACAAATTCTTTGCAGTCAGTTTTACCTAGGCTTTGGATATACAATATTTGCCTAAGGTCTAAGAGAATGTATGTAATCAGCAGTGACTGATTTTTGGCTTTGTGATTCTCTTCTTCGATTCAAACTTTGGGGAGGCTTAGTTTAGCTGAGTAACAAATTTGGCAGTGTTTCAAGCGCTATTTATAGGAGAGGTCTTGAATAGATCCGTTGGCGGAGATGGTCTTCAAGATTTCTTCCGTTAGAGGGTAATTTGAACTTGGGCTGAGGCTTCAATCTTCGAGGTTCCTTGTTTGGTGAGAACGGCTACTTTGAAGAGCAGGAGATGCGACATCTCTGAAAAGGTAATCACCGAAAAGGAATAGCCTCTGTAGACAAAGGACGATCCCGAGATCTCTGCATTTAATGCGGCTGTACTTCTAGAGTGTGTGGCTTCCTTTGAACGTTGGAATTCAATCCGATGAAGAATGTTAAACTGATACTTGACTTTAGTATCAGTCCACTGAATCCACGTGGCACACATTAAGTAATCAGTCGAAACTGATCCTTCGACTGATACTTCAGTCGGCATCTTCAGTCTTCAGTCTTCAGACATTCGTTCTTCAGTCTTCAGAATAGCAACTAAACTAGAAAAAGAACTCTAACACTTGAGTTCGAACAGTTATAGTCTATTATAATTGAAACCTATTAATTTTGGTATCATCAAAACTAGGATTAGGATATTTCATTAAGTTCCCAACAGAAGTTATTTCAATTTAAAACCTTCAAAGTTATGTCAAGTATAATTGGATAAACTGTCTTTACGAAAATATGAAATATTTATAAAAATGCTTGCCCACTGAGTACATTAGTACTTAGCCCAAAAATACTTTCAAATATTTTCAGGTTGGCTGGCTGGTGCTGATGGGACTGAGCTGAGGCTAGGGTTCAACTTCCTTTTAAGACTTCCGCTGTAGCAGAATATAATATCTCGTCTTTTATTTTCTGAACTTAAGACTTTTATTTTAGATTCAGAATGATATCTTTGAATGAGCTTAAACACTTAACTTCTAGCATTATGCTAATGAATACTGGTTATCAGAAGCACGAAACAAATTTTGTGATCCAAAGGGGCCTAGCCCGACTTATTATCTTATTATTCGAGTTTCAACAATGTTTTCCCTTGTATTATTTCTATGAATTGGCTCGATTGTATTTATTCTTTCAAGAATTGGGGTGTGACAACACTATCGTAGTTCATGTTGGGAACTTAATGGAATATCATAATCCTTATTTTGATGATACCAAAATCCATAGGCTTTGATTGTAATAGACTAGAACTGTTTGAACTCAAGTGTTAGAGTTCTTTTCTAGTTTAGTTTGCTGTTTTGAAGACTGAAGACTGAAGGACGAAGGACTGAAGACTGAAGACTGAAGTTGCCAACTGAAGTATCAGTTGAAGAATCAGTCTTGAACTGATTACTTAATGCGTGCCACGTGGATTCAGCGGACTGATACTAAAGTCAAGTATCAGTTAAACATTCTTCCTCAGACTAAACCTCCAACGTTCAAAGGAAGCCACGTACTCCAAAAGTACTGCCGCACTAAATACAGAGATCTCAGGATCATCCTTTCTCTGCAGAGGTCATTCCTATTTGGTGGCTACTTTATCAGAGACGTCGCATCTCCTGCTCTTCAACATAGCCGTTCTCACCAAACAAAGAACCTCGAAGATTGAAGCCTCAGCCCAAATTCAAATTGCTCTCCAACGGAAGAAATCTTGAAGACCTTCTCCGCCAACAGATCTATTCAAGACCTCTCCTATAAATAGCGCTCGAGGATCACTTCAATCTTCACCGATTCAACGACATAAGCTGAACCTCTGTCAAAATTGTTTCTCAGCCAAAGCTTAACCTCTCCAAAGCTTGAATCGAAGAAGAGAATACCAACGCCAAAAATCAGTCACTGCTGTATTAGAAATAGAGAAGCAAAGAAGATGAAAGGGAAAAGCGAAGAAGATGCAGTATTTTCAATGATCCAAAAGAGAATACAAAGTAGATCTATATATAGATCTAGAGCTAACTTATTGTGCACACAAAAGGCGCAGCTAACACTCACTCCGGAGGCATGATGCCAGCTAGGCGAAAATAACAGAAAAATATACTCATATATATGTTGCACACACATGCACTACAAGCATGTCTTTTAATACGCCCCCTCAAGATGAAGCAAAGATTGTAGAAAAACCCATCTTGGACATGATGTTATGTAGAGTTGGAGCAGGAAGAGCTTTAGTCAAGACATCCGCCAGTTGCAAGGTGTTCTTGACATGGAGAGGAAGCACAATGCCTTGTTGGAATTTTTTCCGAACCGTGTGGCAATCTATCTCGATGTGCTTGGTTCGTTCATGAAAAATAGGGTTGCAACAAATGTACACAGCTGCCTGATTATCACAATAGAGAGGAGAAGCTTTCTATTGCTCGACGCCGAAGTCGAAAAGGAGGTTGCGAAGCCAAGTAACTTCACAACTAACTTGTGTCATGGCACGGTATTCTACTTCAGCAGAAGAACGGGAAATGGTGTTTTGCTTCTTGGACTGCCAAGAAACAAGTGATGATCCTAGAAACACAGCAAAGCTAGTCATAGATCGTCTGGTGGTAGGGCAAGAAGCCCAATCCGCGTCAGAAAAGGCTGAAACAGTAAGCTCAAAGTCTTTTGCAAAGAATAGACCATGTCCTATAGTTCATTTGAGATACTTCAACACTCGCTCTGCTGCAGCATAATGACCTTCACAAGGATGTGAAACAAACTGACTAAGGTTGTGGACCGCAAAGGTGATATCAGGACGTGTTAGGCAAAGATATAGTAATCTGCCAATAAGTCGTCGATACGAAGAAGGATCTGACAGAGGTGGTCCTTCTTCCAAAGACAGATGTTTCTCTGATGCGTCCTCAGCTTTCTTAGCTTTATTCTTGTCATTTTCGGCCTTCCGCGCCATCCTGGCGTCTTCCAACTGTAAATAACCCGGCAGTCTAGCCATAATGTCATCAAAGTCCTTGGTCGGTCTGATTTGTAACTCATCAAAGAAAATCCCTGGTTTCAATCCCCTGACGTACGCGCAGTTCTTGATCTGCGACTCTGCCTCTGGTACCTCCAGAGCAGCGAGGTAAAATTTGGCAGTGTATTCCCGGAGTGTTTCGTTCTGGTCTTGCTTGATGTCCATCAATGAAAGGGCTGACTTCCCAACCCTCCGCGAACTTGCAAACTGTCTCAAGAATCGTGTTCGTAAATCATCAAACGAGTGAATAGAATTTGGGGCGAGCGTCCCAAACCACAACTGAGCAGGTCCAGTTAGCGTGGTAGAGAAAATTCGGCATTTGATGCCCTCGGTGTACATATGGAGCATGACTAATCCTTCAAACCGGTTGAGGTGTACCTCCGGATTGGTGGTGCCATCGTAATCCAGAGAAATGGGCTTGTAGCTTCGTGGCAAAGTGTCTGCCAGGATATCATCGGAGAAAGGACTCCGGTTGTGGATGGGGTGGAACCTTGATGTCTTGGCCCTCTTGTCCTCCTTGTATCTCCCATGTTCCCTTCTTTTCTTGGGTGCGTCATGGGCGTGATGACGCTTGTGTGCCCTGTGTTCCTGCCTCCCAGAGGAGTACTCCTGGTCAAGTCCCTCTGACCCTCGAACCTGATGTGACTTCTCTGACCGGTACGATTTCTCTGCCCGGTATGATTTCTCTGCCCTGTGAGATCTCTCTGATCTCTGCGTCCTCTCGTCCCTCTGAGATTTCTCCCTCAGGCTGTCCTCCAGGTTTTTCAGTTGATGTTTCAGCTGTGATACTTGATTCTTCAGTTTAGCAGTCTCCATTGGTCTTTCTTCTTCAAATATAGGAGTGATAGAGTGGCTATCAGATTCGTCTACCCCCTCTCTTCTGACAATGCTCCCTAGACGGGCACGACTCCCTTCTGGGCGTCTTTCCAGTTCCCTCTCGGCAGGGAGTCTCGGTGTCTCCTGAGGCAACAGGGCCTGCCTAGTTGTGAGTTGATTGTTCACCTCCAGAGCAGTGGGAGGCGGGGCTTCAGTGCCCTGGGGGTTGAGTCCTCCCAACAGGGGAGTTGTGGCGGGGATGGTGGACAACAAGGGAGTCCCCAAGGCCTGGCGCACAGTAGCGTAGTTGAGTAGAGCTATCATTTGCTCTGCCAGTCCAAAATTTAGCGATCCCCCACCAGATGTGGGGACCAAGCTTGGCATATCAGAACCCGGTGTCACCAGAGCAGATCTCTGGATGTTAACATTTTGCCCTGTCAGCGGGGTAGCTGAGATAGCGTGGAAGCCTGGCGGCGTGGTGAAGACGGTGCTAGCCTGCACACCGTTGAACAGCGAAGTAGGAACCTCAGTAGTGTGAGCAGCGGAGTTAAGCCCTGCGTTGTCAAACTCTTTCTCAAGAGTACGGCAAGCATCGGAAGAGTCCATGGTACCTACACACAAAAAATGTGATAAGATATTTCAAGTAAAAAGCAGATCGGATGATCCATTATCGGAGGAATATGAAATGAGGAATATCGCGAACTCTGGCACGGAAGCCATTAAGAGATCCCATAAGAAAACACCCCCGTGCACTAGGAAATAAACCCAGAGCACGGTTCAAAACGTAAGCAGAGAGAACAATGGAGATTTCCCCATAGATTCGGAATCAAATTCCAAAGAGAAGACGTATTGCTCGGTAATTGATCCGTGAAAATCCTAAAAACACAAAAACAGAGCACCAAACAACAGATCATTAGCGAAACACGTTAGACTCGTAAGGAAAATAAGAATTAAGCGAAAAAACAACATAACCACACACAATTATCATGATCGCGTGCTAAATAACCACAAATCAACCTTCGATCCTCAATTCCCATACCCTTCCCCTCATGCACATGCAAGGAAAACATAAAAAACCATCGATCTTAAAGGATCGGAAATGGATCCGCATGAAAACACGTGTATAGGTCCGGATTTGATTGGGTAATCGAATTATCAGCTCAATCGGTGCTTGCGCACGCAAATTCGACCGTAATTACGGATCTGCATGCGCCGGCGACGAAAACTCACGTCCTAGCCCAGATTTTCCACAGACGGTGCCAGCTGGTAAAGCATAAATGAACGGTGATCGTTTATTTGGTGAATTATCGGTGAATTGTGGATTTTACCTAGAGATTGATCGTAACGGTGAGAAAAGATTGCTAGATTATTGAGAGCATGAGGAAATGTTGTTGCAGTAGTAAAAGTGTTGAAAGCGTAAATTTACAAGGTGCGTACGAGCGACTATTTATAGATTACATGCTAGGGGTAAAATAGTAATTTCGCCTTCGAAGCATGCTTCCGCGTGGTCAAGGACATAGTGGTAATTTTGCCCCCCAGGCGGGCGATTCCTCTGCTCTTCAACGACTTCTCTGGCATATGTGACTTCTCTGGCAAGAGTCATTTCTCTGATCAGGAATGATTCCCTTGACATGTCCGCTCCTTTGGTGAGGTCCATTCCTCTGATAAAGACGTTTCTTCTGCTCTGCATATATTACTCCTCTTCACATAATAACTTATCACATAATTTCATTATGTAATATATTTATTCATTTATAATAAATTTTGTGCAATTTTATTGTTTTTTTGGGAAAAACATCTTCAATTGTTTTGACAACATATATATTACTTCATTTATAATATATTCTAGGCAATTTTTTTTTTTTGCAAAACAACTTCAATTGTTTCTCCAACATAAATATTCCTTCATTTATAAAATATTGGGTTAATGGCATGTAAATTACAAAACTATACCCAAATTCTGGTCTGGGCAACAAACTTCAAAGTGTATTTTAAAAATTACTAAACTTTGGCATTGATCTGAATTGGTCACTCTGGTCATTTTCCGGTGAACAATTGATGACATGGACATTCCAGAAATCCTACGTGTTAAGGCCGGAGCTCTGACTAAACGCAACCGTTTAGTCTTCATAAAACGTCGTCGTTTAGAGATGAAATTCACATAACCTTCTTTTACACATAAAACCCTAAATTACTCTTTCCTACCTTCATTTTCACACTCGAGTAGAAAGAATTCCTCCATGGGCAAGTCGTGGAACTGGAACAGTGAAAAGGGAGAGTCATTCTCGAGCTCAGGGTCGTCGGACCGAGGGTATAACCCACACAACAACGCGGCACTCGGGAACTTGGCTCCTCGACCTAAACTCTACCGGCATGGATTTGCATCGTTGCGGACATCGAACACTCCCGTAAACCCTTATCGCCGTTTCTACTGTTGTCGCCTTCGAGGGGTAAGTTATTGAGATAAAATTGAGTTTATAGGTTTGATTTAGTCTGCCGATTGGATATGAACTTATTGTGTTGATTTAGTCAAGGGGAGCATGTGAGCTTTGGGAATGGCTTGATCCGGAGCTAAATGAGCACTACAAAGACCAGATTGCGCAGCTGAGGCTTCAATTGAGTATTGCTGTAGAGGAGCGTGATGAAGCCATAAAGAATGCTGCTTTCACGCGTGAAGTGATGGATACCAGAGACCGTGATAGGCATTCAGTGGCTGTGGAGGTGGATTTACTGAAGGCGAAAAATGAGGCTCTTGAAGGCATCGTTGGTGGTCAGTGTGCAAAGCTGAGGATGACAAAATGGGTTGTTTGCGTGGTGGCTCTATTGTTTGCTATGCTGTGGATCTTGAAGTAATGTATGGAGTTGGTTAGGTTGAAGAGGACCTAGATTCTCTTCCTTTTGTATTAGATAGACTTAGGTGAAGTTGTAGTAGATCTATCTATCTTATGAATGAATTAATGTGAAGGCTATTTTTGATTTAATACTTGGTAAGCTCTGAGTATACATTCGTAACAAACACATTAGAAGACATTAGAACACAAACCAAAAAACATAACAAACACATTAGAACACAAACCAAAAAAGGCAAGCTCAATATGTTCAAATACAGTACATATATGCCCGAATGCTTCTTAACATTGTTTCACAAAAACATATGTTCATACCAAACACCAAAATATGTTTAAAGGCAAAAATCATGAGATACGAATAACAGTTTGCCATGTTATGTTGTTTCAAAAAAAACATAAAGTTTGCATTTTTTTCAAAGATCCGAAGTAGGCCATCCATCAAGCCTACTCTCCTGTGTTGTTGGCACATCATTCTCTCCACCGACAACATTCCTTGAAGATGAACCACCTTCTTCTTCATTACGTCTTGGCTTCTTGTACTTGCGCAATTGCATTGTCTTCTTGCTCGTACTAGAATCCTATATAAAACTGTATTAATACAAACTCATTGGCTGCATAACAAAAATATAATGAGAGACTTACATGGTAGAATGTGTTGCCTGTTTTTTCATGCACATAAACACCCATACCCCTTAGGGCAGTCCCTCGTCCTGTGAATCGGCTTGATTTGTCTTTCTTCTTTGCACTTGATTGTTTGCTAGACGTGCCTTGTTCAGGAACTTGGTCTTTGCCCATGTTTTTGCCTCCTCCTTGTTTTGATGGCCTTCCAACCCTCCTCTAGTCCACATTTAAAACAAGCAAAACATTGTATTTAAAACTATATGAAATGATTTCACTGAAATGACTTTAGTTAAGGATTTCATTACCTTCTCAGTTTCTGGTACCTTCACTTCCTCATTGGTGCACTTCCGTTTGTTGTGGCCTTGTTGCTTGCACTTGCCTTAAGTCATGACAACTCCATGCTTTGACATTCTTCCTTTCTTCTCTTGTGGTGCTCTCACTCGTTTATTCTTCGGTCTGCCGGGCATCTTTGTTTTCGGGGGCGGTCTGACTACATCGCCACCAATTTGGGGCCACATCTTCTTGCCATGAATGGGTTTGATGCCATGCTCATAACCAGCCAAATAAGTTGAAACATAAAAACATTCAGCAACATAATCAAGGGGGTCACGGTCCATGTACTTGATTGCCGAAACAGCGTGCTTGCATGGGATACCTGTCAAATCCCACTCTCTACAAGAACATCCATTATGTCCATTATTTCCAGTTTTAACATGTACAACGAACGTGTCTCCTTCATAATGCACTTGGAATGAATCATACATTGCAGGGAGTGCCACACAATATGCACTAGCATTCAAATTCTTTTCCAACAGCTTGTCAATATTTGGTGTTATCTTACCAGCGACAAGGCTCATGGCTTTGAATTTTTGGACCTGCCTAACCATCAAAGAAGACCTAATCTCTTCTAACATGTGAATAACATGTTTACCCCCAGCATTTAGTATATATCCATTAAAGCATTCACTTATGTTATTATCCACACTATCACTCTTGGGGTAAGTTGAGATGAAGGCCTTACAGAATTTAGTTGTGTCGCGTGCCATGAAATCATCGAAGGCTGCCGGGGACTCTATTTTCATATCTTGAACCGCGATTTTGAAGTCAGCTTCATAGGTTGCATACACCGCTCGAAAAAACAGGTTTTTAAGGCTTTGACCCTTGTGGACCTTTTTCCAGTTCATGTAGATATGACGAGCACAATTCCTATGCTCCGCCTGAGGTGCCAATGCAGCGACCGCATTTTGTAATCCCTACGAAATACAAGACACAGAATTACAAAGCAGGCTATGATATGAATATTAAGAATAAAAGATTTATGTAAAGAAAATGAATTTCGTTACCTTTTGTTGGTCACTGATGAAGGTCCATCCACTTCCATCACCAAGCTCTAAATCCGCAAACAAAGTTTCCAAGAACCATGTCCAGCAGGCTTTATTTTCAGCCTCCACCGCAGCCCATGCTAAGGGAAACATCCCATTGTTTCCGTCTTTCCCAGTGGCACAGAGAAGATGGCCTCCCAAGTACGTTTTAAGAAAGCAACCGTCAATACCAATGACTGGTCTGCAGCTGGCTTTGAAGCCCTTTCTCAAAGCACTCAAACCAATGTACAGTGCTTTGAAAGTGTTATCGGGTTGTAGCAGAAGCTCAAACCTTCCTTCAGGATCCACGCGACGAAGTTCAGCAACATAATTCTTTATCATGGCATAGTGTTCGTCCACAGACCCTCTGACCATCTCTTGAGCCATTCTCCTAGCCTTATAGAGTCGGTCCTTAGGCACTCTAACTTTGAACCTCTCGAGAATGTCAGCATGCAAATCTTTAACCTTCAGATTATATCTAACCCTATAAACATTCAAGTGTCTACCGGCTATCCACTGAGAAGTCAACCATTTATTAGACATGGCCTTAGGACAACTATGCTCCCCACTACAAGATCTAATCATAAATGTTCCATTAGCCTGGACATAACTAGCATATAGCTTCCAAGGGCAAGGTAGGGTACATTTTGCCAACAATTTTTTCTTAGATACTCCCTTAAAATGGATATATCTACCATTTTCTATTGCCCATGTTGTCAAAGCAGCCCTACATTGAATCTCATCCTGGAAATACATGCCAATTACTGGCTTCATTTTGCTGTGGTCACATCTAGGATCATATACTACCCTCTTGACCCTCAACCTATGATCGAAGTCAGAATCAGTTTCATCCGAGACAAATTCCTTTTCATCATTCTCGTAATCAGACTGGTATGTGTGTTCAACATCGGCCTCGAAGCCATCTTTTTCATTCATCAGTTTAAAAGCACTATCAACCTTTCTTAATTTCTTTCGCATTTGCAAGTTCTCTTCATCAGATATATAGTCCAGATTTCGTAGACTAACATCTGACAACTCACTCTCACTAGGTTCATAATCTTCACCCTCACTACTATCTGAGAAACACTCCCTATTGATGAAATCATCAATCTCGGAATGTGTGGCATTATCTAGGTGACCCCAGTCCCCATCATCATGTAAACCCAAATGAGTGTCTACAACTGTCTCAACTAAACCCTCACCATCATCACCTGTTGGTGGTTCCTTTACCAATTCATCCCTTTCATCCTCATAATGTTCCTCTCCTTCATCCTGAGAACCTCTCTCACCCGCAAAGAAAGCATGAAGACCACCATCCTCCACACTCTCATCATCTCCCTCAGAACCAGACCCCCTCTCCACGTCAGCTTCACTAATATATTCCTCAACTAAACCCTCACTTTGTAATTCAGACTCCTTGTCCCTCGCCTCAGAGACTTTGCTATCACAAGCTTTTCCCTCAGAAACCTTCCCTTCCTCATCCATATCTGTACCAAGCCTACCCTCATCCACACATACAGTTACTACTGCGTGCCTATCCACTAGACTCAACATTTCCATTACACTTTGATCATTAACTATTACCTTATGTGTTTGAGTTCTAGGTATTCTATAATACAACCCAGCCCAGGACACATAGCCTAATTCTTTCACATAATCAAGAAGATCAAAGTACCCGAACCTATCAGGATCTAACTCAATCTTAGTGTCAAAAACCCCACCTATGTAATGTTGTTTAGCTTCATAGTTAGTGAACCTACCCCCATGACAAATATGTAAACCAAATTCAGAGGCACTGCAAATATGACAACGAAATTCAAATCAACAATACACACAACCAACCAAGATTCAAATCATTATCAAATACGTAAATTGGTTAAATGGACTAAACTTGAACATGCAAAACCCTACAACAGTAATACTCCAACATAAATGCACAAACGAAAGTATAAACAAATAATACTATTCGAATTCTTCCTCAATAACAATAAATATTGAGTTTGTCAGTATACTTTACCTTTTCGCCATTGTTTAGTGTTTGGGGACCACAAACCAACAGAAACCCACGATGTCGACTCCACACGAAAGAGACAACCCACCAACAAGAAAAAACACTGGGACCTAGTTTCCTCTCCAAAAGACGACAATTTTTTTGTCTCAGAAATACAATAACCTTACAAAATACGAGAGAAAAACAAAGGAATAACCACACAGAAGCGAGAGAAAAATTCTGGAATGAAAATTGAAAACCAAAATGCTGAAACAATGAAAAGGGCGCGACTTTTCAGTTGTCTTTGCCCCCTAAACCCTAACGACGACGTTTCATCTTAATTAAATCCATTCGGATGCCAGCGTGGTGCCAAGTTAGTTCCAGCGCAACAAAAACATGCCACGTGTGTGTATTACCAAAAATACCCTTACCGAAAAATGGCCGGAGAGACCAATTCAGATCAATGCCAAAGTTTAGTAATTTTTAAAATACACTTTGAAGTTTGTTGCCCAGACCAGAATTTGGGTATAGTTTTGTAATTTACATGCCATTAACCCTAAAATATTTAATTTGTAATTTTCATCATTTATATTGCCGACATATATATTCCTTAATTTTTAATAAAATTTCCTTCATTATATATATCTTATAAAATTTATTTTTTTATTACAACTTCACTAATTACTTAAACTTTATTTCATCGAGTATAATTATTTCGACTTCGTTACTCACACAATAGTGGTTCATTTTGTTATCATCATAACGATTACAATACTTCATTATAATATATTCAAATAAAGTATATGTTATATAGTTTTTCGAGCAAAATCCCATCGTATGATTCACTTGAATTATTTTTTTTCCCATTACTCACACTATAGTAGTTCATTTTCTTATTATTATATCGCTTTAATAAAGTATATGTTATATAGTTTTCTGAGCAAAATCTCATCATGTGATTCATTTTTTAATAAAACTTCACTAATTTAATTCAATTAATTATTTCAACTTCATTTTATTGAGTATAATTATTTCAACTTCATTATTTACACTATAGTAGTTCATTTTCTTATTATCAAATCGACTTAATACTATATTATAATACATTGTCTACAAGTATATGTTATATAGTTTTCCGAGCAATATCCCATCGTATTCACAATTATTTTTCCAACTTCACTAATTTATTTCAATTAATTAATTACACTTTATTTCTTATTATTATATCGCGTTAACTGCATTATTATAATACTTTTAATCCAAATATATGTTAATTATTTTTTCGATCGATGTCCCATCGTATCGTTCATTTAATTTTTATTTCTAATGCTTCGATAATGTGGTTGTCACTACTGGACAAGGTGGCAAAGTATTACTCATATATTATTGAGGTCTCAAGTTCAAATCCCCCAAACACCTTTTTCTTGTATGTTAGTTTTTTTTTTTCTAAATCATCTTCGATTTTTTTTTAATATTGGAAAAAATATATAAAAATGAAAATAAATCTAGGATTATTTCCCCCAATAACCTTTTTCTTGTATTTCGGTGTTTTATTAAAAAATCATCTTCGATTTTTTTTTAATATTGGAAAAAATATATAAATGAAAACAAATCTAAGATTATTTTGAAGGGAATCTCTAAATTATTAGAAACAAATAAAATTAACCTAAAATTCGCAAAATAAAAAAAAATAAAAAAATAAAAATAAATGTGGAAATAAATCTAGGATTATTTTAGGAGAATCTCTAAATTAGTGGAATCAAATCAAGGATTATTTTTTGGAGAATGAAAATCTCTAAATTAGTGGAAACAAATCTAGGATTATTTTAAGAGAATCTCTAAATTAGTGGAAACAAATCTAGAATTATTTTTAGAAGAATATTCAAATTAGTGGAAACAAATAAAAATAACATAATTTTTGAAAAAAATAAAAAAATAAATCTTCGGAAAAAACTAACATAATTTTCGAATATAAAAATACAAAATTTCTGGAAAAAAAAATAATATTTTCGAAACAATAAAAAATAATACTCCCTTCGTCCCAATATTGTTGGCCACATTTTCTTTTTGGGTTGTCCCACTATTGTTGGCTACTTTCTAAAAATTGCAAAATTTACTTTAATTAAAATCAATTAATTAATTTAATTTAAGTTTATAACTAAACCTAAACCCTCTTAAATAAACACACACACACACAAACACACACACACTCAGCCTCCCTCCCCCCTACCACCACCGCCCCTCCCCAGTACGACCGCCGTCTTTGCTCGCCGGCATCTGGCTCGCCGCCGTCGAGCTCTTCCACGGCGGCACCATCCTTCTCCCTCGTCTTTGTGTTGGATTTGTATACTGAAAGCAAGAACTTTATGCTTGTATACAATGATTCCTGTTATTCACTATTCTTATCTCCTATCTGTTTGGTGTTCATGATTGCATATGTATGTTCTTTATCTCTGTATAAGTAGATTATATGGTGTGTTGTAGATCACAGAAGACCATATAATTGGAATAACCTTAAGAGATATAATATGATCAATGCCGAAATAACTCTAGGACAAGTTATTGGTTTAGGCTGCAGTATTGATGGAAGTAGTTTGTCTTGGCTACTTGTCTATACTGGTACGTCATTACGTATTGATAGGACCACAGTTTGAGATGTATTCTTCTATCTGACTCAAGTGAAGAATCAAGATCTCGGTGACTCATAAATCTTAATACTAATAAGTATTCAGATATATATGTTAACTCGTATATCACTTTGACTTACTATGGGTGAAAGTTATATACTAACTCGAGTACTCTGTATCTTGGGTGATAGCGGTTAATATATGATATTTGATTATCTGTATTAGTACCCGTATCCGGTATAGGATAATGACATCCCCTTAAGGAGCTCAATAAGGTTTATTACGCTAAACCCTGCAGGTTGATTAAGTTCAGGCGTAATAATAAAGTTTGAGTGGTACTGCTTAAGGAATTATTAAGAGATTAAATAATTTAAGCTGTCAGAGCTCTAATTAATTAATGGATGTCGGATATTTTAAATACGGAGATTTAATAAGTCTAAATACAAGCCCCGACTCATCACCGGCAATAAAGGGGTAAGTCAGTATCGGTTCTCTAGTGGAATGAACTGATATTTATAAATTAATTATGGTCTGGGCTGACCATGGATAAATTAATTTATTTGAGGCCCATCTTTATTCCTTGTATCCGGTCCCTGGGCTGGCCCAATGTCTCCAAGCCCTAGAAGACAGTAAAATCGGCCCTCTCACCAAAAGTGGCGCCTCAGGAAAATACACTGATAAAAATTAGGGTTTTGAGAGCAGAGGGAGGCGCAGGAACGTGATTAGCTTTCTGTCTTGGGAGTTCTCATAGTTCGTTGTCCATCCAACGTTGGGAATTGAGCGGGATACAGTCGAGAAGATCAGAGCTGGAGTCTGAATCATTCGACGCGATCATCAATCATCTGTGCATCCAATTCTCAAGTAAGTATTTCCTAACACCTATGTGCAGTTGTTAAATTCATAGGAGCATGTTAGGAATTAATCGTTGTATGATGAATTAATAATAATCCAAGAAACGAGCATCGAGTAATCGAGTATTAATTCAATTTAATATTCCTTCAATTGGTATCAGAGCCCAGGATTAATTTCTTGGCTCTATTATTAATTTATGTACGATTAATAATGTGCGTTGTTTTTAAACTGTTGTTGTTCTTCGTGGTCTGTTGATTCGTAGAATACGTCGTTTGACGTTGTAATCGTTTTTCACCACGAGAAAATCCGTGGTTAGATTAGGTTTTCAATTGTATTTGTTTTTCCTTTGTAAATCTGTAAAACCGAGAAACGGAACGAGGATGACGACGAATCAATAAACGAAGAACGGTGTAAGGAGGAGGCGTACGTGACCGGGAGCGAGGAGCTGCGGGCGCCGTGGGGCAGCGCGCGCGTGGGTGCGTGCACACCGCGCGCAGCGCGCCAGGCAGGCGACCGCGCGGCCGCTGCTGCTCTCGGTTCTGGACGTGCGCAGGTAAGGCGAGGCGAGGTGGGCTGCTGCTATGCGGGTCGGGCGAGGAAGAAGGCTGCAGCCGGCAGGGGCTGTGCGCGCCCAGGGCTGCGCCTGCGCGCTTCGTGCGCGGCGCGCCCAGCGGGCGGCGCACTGCCGCTGCTGCCGCTGCTGCTGTCCACGCCGAGAGGCCTGCTGGAGCTGCTGCCTCTACCGAGATCGCCGGATTCTGCTGCTGCTGTGCTCGCGCTGGAGGCGTGATGGAGGCTGCTGCCGACTGTTGCTGTTCGCCCGGTGCCGCGCAGAGGTTGCTGCCGCTGGGCTGCCCGCTCGCCGGGCTGCTGGTGCGGCACACGCCGGTTTGCCGCGCGCACCGGGGCGGCTGTGCATAGAGGGGGCGGCGGCTAGGGTTTCCAAACCCTAGCTGCGTCTCAAACCCTAGGGGGCCCAAACCCTAATTCCAACGACGGGCTTGAAGTTTTCGGGCCGTTTTAGTTTTTGGGCTTGTTTTTTTCTCTATTTTATTTTGTAATAGAATAGATGTTGGGTTTCCACGAATGGATCACGAAGAATTTTTAATTCTTTGATTACTGTTCTTTGCATGTCGTGGTTGTTAATCCCTTATGCTCTTTACCTGCTTTTGCACGTCTTTGCTTGTTAATTTTTTTGTTTATTAATTGCGCTTAGACGAGCATGATAGTAGGTTTGCCGTTTTCTTAAGCATGTTTTAGAATTCTGCGAGCATGATTTACATGTTGCGTTCTAGAGAAGCATGTTTAGGTTTATGTGCTTGAGCATGAACAAACCTTTTGAAAGAAAAAGACTAAGCTGTTTAATGATTTTTATAGTAATTAAAAATTATTTTAGACCTCCACATGCGGTCTCTAGACAAAGTGATTAGCAATATGAGTAAACGTCCACCCAACGTGGCTTACTTCATATTTGTTTTTCATAAGTTTGTCAGAAGAGGTTTCTATAAAAAAATATTTAAACCATTAAAGTAGTGGGAGTTATGCAGTAAACGTCCACCCAACGTGGCTTACTTGTGTAATTTTCACAAGTACTTTGGAGAATGGAATTAAATAAGATAACCAAGAAAATTAAATTGAAAGCGGCATGGTCCGAGTGAGTATGCTAATTTCGAGAATTTAATTTTCAAGGTTAAAATGTGGTCATTGCTTAGATATCATATCAAGTACAATGTACAACTCCCAAAGGAGTCCCTTCTTGATGATGATATGGTCTAGTTAAGGTGCCAACTATTAATTTCCTTTGTCAAAAGGTTTAGTTGACATGGATGGAAATTAAATGACTAGGTAAATAGTCTGGTTGAGGAGTTCATGTGTAAACGTCCACCCAACGTGGCTTGCACATGGGATTCTTTGAGCCGTTGGAGGTTTCATTAATATTGTTTTATCAAAAGGTTACAATATTATTGTTACGAACTATATGCTTTTCATGTTCTTACATGTTTATTTGTTTACTTTCAGATATGTCTATGTCTCCGATTATTAACATTCTAGCAAACAATCCTCTCATCGGTCCAAATTATACCGAATGGAAACGCCATATTATGTACATACTTGACGCTGATGAGCACAGTTTTGTGCTTACCACTCCACGTCCCGCGGCCTTAACTGATGAGTCGACTGATGCGGAACGTGAGGCGCATAAAAGGTGGCACAAGTCGAATAATATGGCCAAGTGCTATATTATGATGATTATGTCGCAAAATTTGCAACTCCAGCATCAGGTCATGGATGACGCAGCGACCATCATGTTAAACCTCAGCGAGGTTTATGGGGAGTCCGAGAGGTCTGCTCGTTTTAACTTGATGAGAGAAATCTTATCTTGTAAAATGAGCGAGGGCAGCTCGGTGCACGATCATGTCATGCATATGACAAATCTGTTTGACAGGCTTGATCTGCTAGGAGGGGGTATCGAAGGCGAAGCCAAGGTCGATATCATCCTCAATACTCTCCCCAAAACTTTTGAGCACTTCCGTCTCAATGTCGTTATGAGCAAGGCCAACTATACTCTCAATGAGTTATTGAATGCTCTAGTTTCGGCGGAGGGAGTCATGGGCACGCGTAATGGGAAAGAGGTCCTTGTTGCTGCCAAGGGATCTACTTCTTCGTCGAAAGGCGGGAAAAAGAAGTGGAAAGGTCCAAAGGGCAAGCATGATCATGAGGCTAGTGGGAGCGGTAAAGCCAAAGTTGATGGCCCTAGCGGCGGCGTGAACAAGCCAACCGCCAAGGGAAAGTGCTTCAAGTGCGGCAAGGTTGGGCATTGGAAGAAAGATTGTCCAGTGCTCAAGGCAAAGGGACAAGGTACGTCACAAGTTTTAGTAACAGAAACATGTTTAGCTTCGTTTTCTACTCATTCGTGGGTAGTGGATACGGGGGCAACTGACCATGTTTCTTACACCTTGCAGGGGTTCAACCCAACAAGGGAGTTGGCAAGTGATGAGATCACCATCTCCATGGGCAATGCGTCGAAGGTCGCAGCTGTTGCTATTGGAGATTTATCTTTATGTTTTGGTGATGACATTTTAGTTTTGAGAGATATTTTATATGTGCCGGAGTTTCGGCGGAACATAATTTCTGTTTCAAAGTTATTTTTGAATGGATATTCTGTTACTTTTGATGGGGGTGTCTCTATCATGAGAGATAACAAGATTATTTGTTCTGGAATTTTGAACAACTCTCTCTATACTATTACATGTCCAATGAATAACTCTGTCCATGTTGCATCTACATCACAAATTCTTCCAAATCCAAATAAGAGAAAATATTATTCTCATGAACAATATACACATACTTGGCACCTAAGATTAGGCCACATCAATCTAAATAGGATCCAAAGGCTCGTTTCAAATGGAATCTTGAAAGACTTTCAAGCTGTGCCATTTAGAACCTGCGAATCCTGTATAGAGGGAAAGATGACGGCAAGGCCTTTTAAGGCAAAGGGGAATAGGGCCTCGGATGTGTTAGAATTGATTCACTCTGACTTGTGTGGACCGATGTCCACTAGAGCTCGTGGAGGGTACGAGTACTTCGTCACTTTCATTGACGATTACTCAAGGTATGGGTATATTTACCTACTTCAACGCAAGTCTGAATGCTTTGAGAAATTCAAAGAATTTAAGGCGGAGGTGGAGAAGAGAACGGGTAAATCTATCAAGTCATTGCGGTCTGATCGCGGTGGCGAATACCTAGGGAACGAGTTCTTGCAATACTTGTCAGATTTTGGGATTACATCCCAATTGACTGCACCGGGTACTCCCCAACAGAACGGTGTAGCAGAGAGAAGAAACAGGACTCTTATGGAAATGGTACGATCTATGATGAGCTATGCATCATTGCCTATTTCGTTTTGGGGATATGCCTTGGAAACAGCGGTTTATTTGCTGAATCAGGTACCGTCCAAATCGGTTCCTAAAACTCCTATTGAGTTATGGTCAGGGCGTAAGCCCAGCTTGAATCATATAAAGATATGGGGTTGTCCTGCATACGTGCTAGACAAGGAAGCGAGGAAATTGGAGCCGAGATGCGAACTAATGCTGTTTATAGGATACCTTAAGGAAACGAAAGGTGGTTATTTTTATAATCCGAAGGATCAGAAAGTGGTTGTTAGCACCAACGCACGATTCTTGGAACACGATTATGAAAGTAATCACAAGTCTAAGTCCGAGATTGTCCTTCAAGAAATCGAAGGCAATGGACAGGCGATTCCATCACCCCAGCCAAGTGTGCAAGTAAATGCACCACAAGACCCTGCACAAACCATTGTCACAGCTGTACCACCACCGCTTCGTCGTAGTGGGAGGGTTGTAGTTCAACCCGATCGATTTATGTTCTTGGGAGAATCTTCGGATCTTCTCCCTGTTGATGAACAAAAGGATATCGACCCTGACAACTTTAGACAAGCGATGAAAGATCAAGATGCAGATTCTTGGTACGAGGCCATGGTTTCTGAAATAGAATCCATGGGTGCTATGGATGTATACGAGAAGACCGAACTACCAGATGGCTTCTTAGCTATAGGTAGTAGGTGGGTATACAAGAGAAAGAGAGATTCGGATGGCGAAGTCGCAGCTTTTAAAGCTAGACTGGTGGCGAAAGGTTATACCCAGGAACAGGGTATAGATTATGATGAGACCTTTTCGCCGGTTGCCATGCTCAAGTCTATCCGAATACTCCTTGCCATAGCAGCCCACATGAACCTTGAGATTTGGCAAATGGATGTCAAGACCGCTTTCCTAAACGGTTTCCTTGAAGAAGGAAGGGACATCTATATGCAGCAACCTGAAGGGTTTGTGAAGAAGGGCGAAGAGCATCTTGTGTGGAAGCTTAAGAAGTCCATTTATGGACTTAAGCAAGCTTCGAGGTCATGGAACAAACGTTTTGACGAGGTCATTAAATCCTATGGATTTACTCGTTGTGAAAACGAAAGTTGCGTGTACCGTTTAGATGCCAATGGTGACGTGGTTTTCCTTGCACTTTATGTAGATGATATCCTCCTCATTGGCAACAATGTTGAGCTATTATCGGACATAAAGAAGTGGTTATCCGAACAGTTTCAAATGAAAGACTTAGGAGATGCAGCTTACATCCTGGGGATCAAGGTCGTTCGTGATCGCCAGAAAAGGATGTTGAGCTTATCTCAAGCGTCTTACATTGATACTGTGATTGCTCGTTTTAGCATGCAAAATGCCAAGAAAGGCTTGCTACCTTTTAGACATGGCATTCCTCTGTCTAAGGACATGTGTCCTAAGACGCCTAGTGAGGTCGAGGAGATGAGGAAGATACCCTATGCTTCCGCTGTAGGTAGCCTCATGTATGCGATGCTATGCACGAGACCTGATATTTGCTATGTCGTTGGCATGGTTGCAAGATATCAGTCGAACCCTGGACTAGGACACTGGACTGCGGTAAAGCATATTCTCAAGTACCTGAAACGGACTCGAGATTATAGGCTAGTTTACCAGTCAGACAGTCTATTTCCTTTGGGTTACACCGATTCGGATTTCCAGGCTAACCGGGATGAGAAGAGATCTACCTCTGGTTATGTGTTTACCTTGGGAGGTGGAGCCGTATCGTGGCGGAGTGCAAAGCAGAAGTGCATTGCAGACTCCACCATGGAAGCCGAGTATGTAGCTGCTTCGGAAGCTGCTAAAGAGGCTGTATGGTTCTGGAACTACCTCTTGGATCTAGGAGTGGTCCCTAATTTGCCTAAGAGTATCATAATTTATTGTGATAACTCGGGTGCAGTGGCAAATTCTAAGGAACCCAGGAGCCACAAGGCGTCAAAACACATAGAGAGAAAGTACCACATCATACGAGAAATCGTAAACAGATGAGATGTGCTAGTAGAAAAGATTGATACATTGGAGAACCTAGCTGATCCTTTCACGAAAAGCTTACCGCAAAAGACCTATGAGAAGCATGCTCGAGGGATGGGATTGCGGTTGATGCCACCCACTTAGAGAAAAACTTTCAGTATAAGTGGGAGAGATGAAGTGAAGTTTTTGTAATAGCTAGTATTTAGACACATTGTATACTAAAAGTTTTGCTTTAGTATAAGTGGGAGATTGTTGGATTTGTATACTGAAAGCAAGAACTTTATGCTTGTATACAATGATTCCTGTTATTCACTATTCTTATCTCCTATCTGTTTGGTGTTCATGATTGCATATGTATGTTCTTTATCTCTGTATAAGTAGATTATATGGTGTGTTGTAGATCACAGAAGACCATATAATTGGAATAACCTTAAGAGATATAATATGATCACAGCCGAAATAACTCTAGGACAAGTTATTGGTTTAGGCTGCAGTATTGATGGAAGTAGTTTGTCTTGGCTACTTGTCTATACTGGTACGTCATTACGTATTGATAGGACCACAGTTTGAGATGTATTCTTCTATCTGACTCAAGTGAAGAATCAAGATCTCGGTGACTCATAAATCTTAATACTAATAAGTATTCAGATATATATGTTAACTCGTATATCACTTTGACTTACTATGGGTGAAAGTTATATACTAACTCGAGTACTCTGTATCTTGGGTGATAGCGGTTAATATATGATATTTGATTATCTGTATTAGTACCCGTATCCGGTATAGGATAATGACATCCCCTTAAGGAGCTCAATAAGGTTTATTACGCTAAACCCTGCAGGTTGATTAAGTTCAGGCGTAATAATAAAGTTTGAGTGGTACTGCTTAAGGAATTATTAAGAGATTAATTAATTTAAGCTGTCAGAGCTCTAATTAATTAATGGATGTCGGATATTTTAAATACGAAGATTTAATAAGTCTAAATACAAGCCCCGACTCATCACCGGCAATAAAGGGGTAAGTCAGTATCGGTTCTCTAGTGGAATGAACTGATATTTATAAATTAATTATGGTCTGGGCTGACCATGGATAAATTAATTTATTTGAGGCCCATCTTTATTCCTTGTATCCGGTCCCTGGGCTGGCCCAATGTCTCCAAGCCCTAGAAGACAGTAAAATCGGCCCTCTCACCAAAAGTGGCGCCTCCTCCTTCTTTGTGTATTATTAAATACAGCTGTCAGCTCTCAGGAAAATACACTGATAAAAATTAGGGTTTTGAGAGCAGAGGGAGGCGCAGGAACGTGATTGGCTTTCTGTCTTGGGAGTTCTCATAGTTCGTTGTCCATCCAACGTTGGGAATTGAGCGGGATACAGTCGAGAAGATCAGAGCTGGAGTCTGAATCATTCGACGCGATCATCAATCATCTGTGCATCCAATTCTCAAGTAAGTATTTCCTAACACCTATGTGCAGTTGTTAAATTCATAGGAGCATGTTAGGAATTAATCGTTGTATGATGAATTAATAATAATCCAAGAAACGAGCATCGGGTAATCGAGTATTAATTCAATTTAATATTCCTTCAATTGGTATCAGAGCCCAGGATTAATTTCTTGGCTCTATTATTAATTTATGTATGATTAATAATGTGCGTTGTTTTTAAACTGTTGTTGTTCTTCGTGGTCTGTTGATTCGTAGAATACGTCGTTTGACGTTGTAATCGTTTTTCACCACGAGAAAATCCGTGGTTAGATTAGGTTTTCAATTGTATTTGTTTTTCCTTTGTAAATCTGTAAAACCGAGAAACGGAACGAGGATGACGACGAATCAATAAACGAAGAACGGTGTAAGGAGGAGGCGTACGTGACCGGGAGCGAGGAGCTGCGGGCGCCGTGGGGCAGCGCGCGCGTGGGTGCGTGCACACCGCGCGCAGCGCGCCAGGCAGGCGACCGCACGGCCGCTGCTGCTCTCGGTTCTGGACGTGCGCAGGTAAGGCGAGGCGAGGTGGGCTGCTGCTATGCGGGTCGGGCGAGGAAGAAGGCTGCAGCCGGCAGGGGCTGTGCGCGCCCAGGGCTGCGCCTGCGCGCTTCGTGCGCGGCGCGCCCAGCGGGCGGCGCACTGCCGCTGCTGCCGCTGCTGCTGTCCACGCCGAGAGGCCTGCTGGAGCTGCTGCCTCTGCCGAGATCACCGGATTCTGCTGCTGCTGTGCTCGCGCTGGAGGCGTGATGGAGGCTGCTGCCGACTGTTGCTGTTCGCCCGGTGCCGCGCAGAGGTTGCTGCCGCTGGGCTGCCCGCTCGCCGGGCTGCTGGTGCGGCACACGCCGGTCTGCCGCGCGCACCGGGGCGGCTGTGCATAGAGGGGGCGGCGGCTAGGGTTTCCAAACCCTAGCTGCGTCTCAAACCCTAGGGGGCCCAAACCCTAATTCCAACGACGGGCTTGAAGTTTTCGGGCCGTTTTAGTTTTGGGCTTGTTTTTTTCTCTATTTTATTTTGTAATAGAATAGATGTTGGGTTTCCACGAATGGATCACGAAGAATTTTTAATTCTTTGATTACTGTTCTTTGCATGTCGTGGTTGTTAATCCCTTATGCTCTTTACCTGCTTTTGCACGTCTTTGCTTGTTAATTTTTTTGTTTATTAATTGCGCTTAGACGAGCATGATAGTAGGTTTGCCGTTTTCTTAAGCATGTTTTAGAATTCTGCGAGCATGATTTACATGTTGCGTTCTAGAGAAGCATGTTTAGGTTTATGTGCTTGAGCATGAACAAACCTTTTGAAAGAAAAAGACTAAGCTGTTTAATGATTTTTATAGTAATTAAAAATTATTTTAGACCTCCACATGCGGTCTCTAGACAAAGTGATTAGCAATATGAGTAAACGTCCACCCAACGTGGCTTACTTCATATTTGTTTTTCATAAGTTTGTCAGAAGAGGTTTCTATAAAAAAATATTTAAACCATTAAAGTAGTGGGAGTTATGCAGTAAACGTCCACCCAACGTGGCTTACTTGTGTAATTTTCACAAGTACTTTGGAGAATGGAATTAAATAAGATAACCAAGAAAATTAAATTGAAAGCGGCATGGTCCGAGTGAGTATGCTAATTTCGAGAATTTAATTTTCAAGGTTAAAATGTGGTCATTGCTTAGATATCATATCAAGTACAATGTACAACTCCTAAAGGAGTCCCTTCTTGATGATGATATGGTCTAGTTAAGGTGCCAACTATTAATTTCCTTTGTCAAAAGGTTAAGTTGACATGGATGGAAATTAAATGACTAGGTAAATAGTCTGGTTGAGGAGTTCATGTGTAAACGTCCACCCAACGTGGCTTGCACATGGGATTCTTTGAGCCGTTGGAGGTTTCATTAATATTGTTTTATCAAAAGGTTACAATATTATTGTTACGAACTATATGCTTTTCATGTTCTTACATGTTTATTTGTTTACTTTCAGATATGTCTATGTCTCCGATTATTAACATTCTAGCAAACAATCCTCTCATCGGTCCAAATTATACCGAATGGAAACGCCATATTATGTACATACTTGACGCTGATGAGCACAGTTTTGTGCTTACCACTCCACGTCCCGCGGCCTTAACTGATGAGTCGACTGATGCGGAACGTGAGGCGCATAAAAGGTGGCACAAGTCGAATAATATGGCCAAGTGCTATATTATGATGATTATGTCGCAAAATTTGCAACTCCAGCATCAGGTCATGGATGACGCAGCGACCATCATGTTAAACCTCAGCGAGGTTTATGGGGAGTCCGAGAGGTCTGCTCGTTTTAACTTGATGAGAGAAATCTTATCTTGTAAAATGAGCGAGGGCAGCTCGGTGCACGATCATGTCATGCATATGACAAATCTGTTTGACAGGCTTGATCTGCTAGGAGGGGGTATCGAAGGCGAAGCCAAGGTCGATATCATCCTCAATACTCTCCCCAAAACTTTTGAGCACTTCCGTCTCAATGTCGTTATGAGCAAGGCCAACTATACTCTCAATGAGTTATTGAATGCTCTAGTTTCGGCGGAGGGAGTCATGGGCACGCGTAATGGGAAAGAGGTCCTTGTTGCTGCCAAGGGATCTACTTCTTCGTCGAAAGGCGGGAAAAAGAAGTGGAAAGGTCCAAAGGGCAAGCATGATCATGAGGCTAGTGGGAGCGGTAAAGCCAAAGTTGATGGCCCTAGCGGCGGCGTGAACAAGCCAACCGCCAAGGGAAAGTGCTTCAAGTGCGGCAAGGTTGGGCATTGGAAGAAAGATTGTCCAGTGCTCAAGGCAAAGGGACAAGGTACGTCACAAGTTTTAGTAACAGAAACATGTTTAGCTTCGTTTTCTACTCATTCGTGGGTAGTGGATACGGGGGCAACTGACCATGTTTCTTACACCTTGCAGGGGTTCAACCCAACAAGGGAGTTGGCAAGTGATGAGATCACCATCTCCATGGGCAATGCGTCGAAGGTCGCAGCTGTTGCTATTGGAGATTTATCTTTATGTTTTGGTGATGACATTTTAGTTTTGAGAGATATTTTATATGTGCCGGAGTTTCGGCGGAACATAATTTCTGTTTCAAAGTTATTTTTGAATGGATATTCTGTTACTTTTGATGGGGGTGTCTCTATCATGAGAGATAACAAGATTATTTGTTCTGGAATTTTGAACAACTCTCTCTATACTATTACATGTCCAATGAATAACTCTGTCCATGTTGCATCTACATCACAAATTCTTCCAAATCCAAATAAGAGAAAATATTATTCTCATGAACAATATACACATACTTGGCACCTAAGATTAGGCCACATCAATCTAAATAGGATCCAAAGGCTCGTTTCAAATGGAATCTTGAAAGACTTTCAAGCTGTGCCATTTAGAACCTGCGAATCCTGTATAGAGGGAAAGATGACGGCAAGGCCTTTTAAGGCAAAGGGGAATAGGGCCTCGGATGTGTTAGAATTGATTCACTCTGACTTGTGTGGACCGATGTCCACTAGAGCTCGTGGAGGGTACGAGTACTTCGTCACTTTCATTGACGATTACTCAAGGTATGGGTATATTTACCTACTTCAACGCAAGTCTGAATGCTTTGAGAAATTCAAAGAATTTAAGGCGGAGGTGGAGAAGAGAACGGGTAAATCTATCAAGTCATTGCGGTCTGATCGCGGTGGCGAATACCTAGGGAACGAGTTCTTGCAATACTTGTCAGATTTTGGGATTACATCCCAATTAACTGCACCGGGTACTCCCCAACAGAACGGTGTAGCAGAGAGAAGAAACAGGACTCTTATGGAAATGGTACGATCTATGATGAGCTATGCATCATTGCCTATTTCATTTTGGGGATATGCCTTGGAAACAGCGGTTTATTTGCTGAATCAGGTACCGTCCAAATCGGTTCCTAAAACTCCTATTGAGTTATGGTCAGGGCGTAAGCCCAGCTTGAATCATATAAAGATATGGGGTTGTCCTGCATACGTGCTAGACAAGGAAGCGAGGAAATTGGAGCCGAGATGCGAACTAATGCTGTTTATAGGATACCCTAAGGAAACGAAAGGTGGTTATTTTTATAATCCGAAGGATCAGAAAGTGGTTGTTAGCACCAACGCACGATTCTTGGAACACGATTATGAAAGTAATCACAAGTCTAAGTCCGAGATTGTCCTTCAAGAAATCGAAGGCAATGGACAGGCGATTCCATCACCCCAGCCAAGTGTGCAAGTAAATGCACCACAAGACCCTGCACAAACCATTGTCACAGCTGTACCACCACCGCTTCGTCGTAGTGGGAGGGTTGTAGTTCAACCCGATCGATTTATGTTCTTGGGAGAATCTTCGGATCTTCTCCCTGTTGATGAACAAAAGGATATCGACCCTGACAACTTTAGACAAGCGATGAAAGATCAAGATGCAGATTCTTGGTACGAGGCCATGGTTTCTGAAATAGAATCCATGGGTGCTATGGATGTATACGAGAAGACCGAACTACCAGATGGCTTCTTAGCTATAGGTAGTAGGTGGGTATACAAGAGAAAGAGAGATTCGGATGGCGAAGTCGCAGCTTTTAAAGCTAGACTGGTGGCGAAAGGTTATACCCAGGAACAGGGTATAGATTATGATGAGACCTTTTCGCCGGTTGCCATGCTCAAGTCTATCCGAATACTCCTTGCCATAGCAGCCCACATGAACCTTGAGATTTGGCAAATGGATGTCAAGACCGCTTTCCTAAACGGTTTCCTTGAAGAAGGAAGGGACATCTATATGCAGCAACCTGAAGGGTTTGTGAAGAAGGGCAAAGAGCATCTTGTGTGGAAGCTTAAGAAGTCCATTTATGGACTTAAGCAAGCTTCGAGGTCATGGAACAAACGTTTTGACGAGGTCATTAAATCCTATGGATTTACTCGTTGTGAAAACGAAAGTTGCGTGTACCGTTTAGATGCCAATGGTGACGTGGTTTTCCTTGCACTTTATGTAGATGATATCCTCCTCATTGGCAACAATGTTGAGCTATTATCGGACATAAAGAAGTGGTTATCCGAACAGTTTCAAATGAAAGACTTAGGAGATGCAGCTTACATCCTGGGGATCAAGGTCGTTCGTGATCGCCAGAAAAGGATGTTGAGCTTATCTCAAGCGTCTTACATTGATACTGTGATTGCTCGTTTTAGCATGCAAAATGCCAAGAAAGGCTTGCTACCTTTTAGACATGGCATTCCTCTGTCTAAGGACATGTGTCCTAAGACGCCTAGTGAGGTCGAGGAGATGAGGAAGATACCCTATGCTTCCGCTGTAGGTAGCCTCATGTATGCGATGCTATGCACGAGACCTGATATTTGCTATGTCGTTGGCATGGTTGCAAGATATCAGTCGAACCCTGGACTAGGACACTGGACTGCGGTAAAGCATATTCTCAAGTACCTGAAACGGACTCGAGATTATAGGCTAGTTTACCAGTCAGACAGTCTATTTCCTTTGGGTTACACCGATTCGGATTTCCAGGCTAACCGGGATGAGAAGAGATCTACCTCTGGTTATGTGTTTACCTTGGGAGGTGGAGCCGTATCGTGGCGGAGTGCAAAGCAGAAGTGCATTGCAGACTCCACCATGGAAGCCGAGTATGTAGCTGCTTCGGAAGCTGCTAAAGAGGCTGTATGGTTCCGGAACTACCTCTTGGATCTAGGAGTGGTCCCTAATTTGCCTAAGAGTATCATAATTTATTGTGATAACTCGGGTGCAGTGGCAAATTCTAAGGAACCCAGGAGCCACAAGGCGTCAAAACACATAGAGAGAAAGTACCACATCATACGAGAAATCGTAAACAGATGAGATGTGCTAGTAGAAAAGATTGATACATTGGAGAACCTAGCTGATCCTTTCACGAAAAGCTTACCGCAAAAGACCTATGAGAAGCATGCTCGAGGGATGGGATTGCGGTTGATGCCACCCACTTAGAGAAAAACTTTCAGTATAAGTGGGAGAGATGAAGTGAAGTTTTTGTAATAGCTAGTATTTAGACACATTGTATACTAAAAGTTTTGCTTTAGTATAAGTGGGAGATTGTTGGATTTGTATACTGAAAGCAAGAACTTTATGCTTGTATACAATGATTCCTGTTATTCACTATTCTTATCTCCTATCTGTTTGGTGTTCATGATTGCATATGTATGTTCTTTATCTCTGTATAAGTAGATTATATGGTGTGTTGTAGATCACAGAAGACCATATAATTGGAATAACCTTAAGAGATATAATATGATCACAGCCGAAATAACTCTAGGACAAGTTATTGGTTTAGGCTGCAGTATTGATGGAAGTAGTTTGTCTTGGCTACTTGTCTATACTGGTACGTCATTACGTATTGATAGGACCACAGTTTGAGATGTATTCTTCTATCTGACTCAAGTGAAGAATCAAGATCTCGGTGACTCATAAATCTTAATACTAATAAGTATTCAGATATATATGTTAACTCGTATATCACTTTGACTTACTATGGGTGAAAGTTATATACTAACTCGAGTACTCTGTATCTTGGGTGATAGCGGTTAATATATGATATTTGATTATCTGTATTAGTACCCGTATCCGGTATAGGATAATGACATCCCCTTAAGGAGCTCAATAAGGTTTATTACGCTAAACCCTGCAGGTTGATTAAGTTCAGGCGTAATAATAAAGTTTGAGTGGTACTGCTTAAGGAATTATTAAGAGATTAATTAATTTAAGCTGTCAGAGCTCTAATTAATTAATGGATGTCGGATATTTTAAATACGAAGATTTAATAAGTCTAAATACAAGCCCCGACTCATCACCGGCAATAAAGGGGTAAGTCAGTATCGGTTCTCTAGTGGAATGAACTGATATTTATAAATTAATTATGGTCTGGGCTGACCATGGATAAATTAATTTATTTGAGGCCCATCTTTATTCCTTGTATCTGGTCCCTGGGCTGGCCCAATGTCTCCAAGCCCTAGAAGACAGTAAAATCGGCCCTCTCACCAAAAGTGGCGCCTCCTCCTTCTTTGTGTATTATTAAATACAGCTGTCAGCTCTCAGGAAAATACACTGATAAAAATTAGGGTTTTGAGAGCAGAGGGAGGCGCAGGAACGTGATTGGCTTTCTGTCTTGGGAGTTCTCATAGTTCGTTGTCCATCCAACGTTGGGAATTGAGCGGGATACAGTCGAGAAGATCAGAGCTGGAGTCTGAATCATTCGACGCGATCATCAATCATCTGTGCATCCAATTCTCAAGTAAGTATTTCCTAACACCTATGTGCAGCTGTTAAATTCATAGGAGCATGTTAGGAATTAATCGTTGTATGATGAATTAATAATAATCCAAGAAACGATCATCGGGCAATCGAGTATTAATTCAATTTAATATTCCTTCACTTTGCTCTCTCCCTCTCTCTCTCTTCTTGCGCGCACACACGCGCAGAACACCACCGGCGCCGCCCCCTTCTTCCACTCTGAAGGCTCCGCCGCCAACCTCGTCGACGGCGCGGGTTTGCTCTGGTTTGGGGCTAGGGATTTTTCGCCGAATTGGGCGCCGCGGCTGAAAATCGAAGCTTGGGTCCTCTTCTCCTTCTTCACTGATTCGCATCTCCTCCGCCGTGACCCCATGGCCGCCGCCCCTCTGTCGCCAACTAGAGAAGTAACGCGATTTGGTTGTGGGCAACGACGACGACAGTAGTGTTGGGCTGAAAATCGAAGCCTGGGTCCTCTTCTCCCTCTTCACAGCGCCGCCTTTCTCCCTCCTCTAATTTGGTTTTGAGGAAATTGGGGTTGATTTGTTTTTGATTTTTTGGGGTTGATTTGGTGACAAAGCATAGGCAGAAAATTTGGGGCGATTGTCGCCATCGCCGGCGTCGCGGTCACCGGCGCTGGTGTCGCTGTCGGTCGGAGAAGTGGAGAAGAAGACACATATTTAGGTTCAAGAAAGACTTAATTAATAATTTAATTAAATTTCACAAAATACATTAAATTGTAGGGACCACACTTAATCTCCACTAATTATCTCTTTCTTAATCTCCGTGCCGAAAAGAATGTGGCCAACAATATTAGGACGGAGGGAGTATGTGGAAACAAAACTAGGATTATTTTTAGGAGAATCATAAAATTAGTGGAAACAAAAAAATAAAAATAATTTACGAAAAAAATAAATAATTTAATCATCATTAAAAATAAATAATATTAATTTCAAAAAAAAATAGCTGAAAACAAATATAGGATTATTTTATCAAGAAACCCCAAATTATTGGTACAAATAAATAATAATATTTTGAAACAAATAATTAAAAGAATTCCGAATAAAAAAAACATATAAACTTCGAATTATAAGATTTATATAATTTTCAAAAATAAAAAACCAAAAAATAAGGAACCAAAAAAATTATAAATAAAGAAACTTAAGAATAAAAAATCCAGAAATTATAAAACATAAAAAACAAAACAATAAAATAGTAGTATTATTTAATAAGGGATAAATCAGTAAATAACCAATTCACTAAAAAACCGGCCCACTCTGGCTAAATGCAAAAACTCCGGTTTTGACCGAGTGTCTTGGACACTCGGTGTCGATTTAGCATTTCCCGATATATAATTGATGCTGATTTTGCTACACACCAATCAATAGTCATTAGACTCATTACAGGAATCAGTTGGTCACATAAAAGCACACAACCAACTTATGACAACATTAAATTAAATCACCCTTTTCTTATCTATTAAAAAATCTTCAAATGGAAAAAAAGGAAACAAAGAATCCTAGTAGGTTTCGCGGCAGATTGTAAATAAATCGGTAAAATATAAATAAATTTGAACAAATATATATTACTTCCGTCCCACTTCATTTTCATTTGGCCTAATATTTTTTGATAAGATAATTTAAGAAGACGAGATTACAATATAAAATATTGAAATTATCACGTATAGCTTTTTTTGTTAAAAACATAAGTTTTATAGCCCTAGTTTATAATAAATAAGTGGGAGAAGTAACAAATAATCCCCTATCATACAATCGCCTAATACGTTTATCTTCCTATCTTTTGATTTTGGGCTATTAGCCCCTTAACATATCATAAAGAGTGCAAAATGCCCCTTACTCTTAACGGACATTTAACACCGTTAAGTATTTTTCATTTTTTTAATTTCTTACTAATATTTTTTTACTATAAGCATATAATTTTTTTTGAATTTAAATTTAAATGTTTGTAATATTTTTTAAATAAAATCATTTTTGAATACACATACACTTTCACTGCGTTCTTAATTAATACAAGGTTATCTTTGTCTATCGAATTATTTCTACTTCCATATATCGTGTATGCTTTTGGGTTTTTAATTAATACAAGGTTATCTTTGTTATGTTTTATTTTTATATACTATATATTAATTGGTACAATTTATTTTTTTTGTTTATAATATATATGTATATTAAATCTCATCTAATTTTAATTGTTAAAAGAAAGCAGTGAAAGTGTGTGTATTCAAAAATGATTTTATTTAAAAAAATATTACAAACATTTAAATTTAAATTCAAAAAAAAATTATATGCTTACAGTAAGAAATATTAGTAAGAAATAAAAAAAATAAAAAATACTTAACGTTGTTAAGTGTCCGTTAAGAGCAGGGGCATTTAGCACTCTTTATGACATGTTGAGGGGTTAACAGCCCAAAATCAAAAGATAGGGCTATTTGCTACTTTTCCCTAGATAAGTTATATAGCTATTTTAGACTTAAAAGACTATAACACACTTTAACTTTTTTGTATTTTTATTTATTATTTTACATTATATTTTTATTTTATATATTTTTTAATATTTTCTTCTAATACACATTCTCTTCTCTACATCAAAACTGCCTCCGACGGATCGCCGCCGTTATACTCGATGGAACCATTGAGTAATGAAAAAAAATGAAAACACCATCGAGTAATCGAAGTACTCGATAGTGTACACAATGACACCATCGTGTACACCATCGAGTACTAAATGCTACCATCGAGTAAAATAAAATACAAAAATGTCAAAGAGTATTGTAGTCTTTTAAACTTAAAATGACCATCTAAATTATCTATTAGTACAAAATAGGGCTATAAAACTTATATTTTTATGAAAGAGAGTTATAATAAAATTTTCCTCAAATAAAAATAGAAGTGATCTTGGGTACACTCAGGTGTACTGTACACCCGGGTTGACCCGTACCCAAATCTTGATCCACATTCTGATCCAAACCTGCATTCTGACTCAAATCGTGTAAATGATACTATTTAGTTATACAAATGACACTGCTTGTTATACAAATGACACTGCGTATAAATAACACTATAACACTGTAAATGACACTGTGTATAATTGAGAGACTATTCAGAAATATAAATGACACTTCCTGTAATTGACACCATAAGATTGTAAATGACACTATAATATTTTAAATAAAACTATAAGATTGAAAATGACATTATAATATTTTGAAATGTTACAGTGTCATTTATGTAATTGAATAGTGTTAATTACAAGCAGTGTCATTTATATAACTGAATAGTGTTATTTACACGATTTGGGTCATGATGCAGATTTAGATTAGCATGCAGGTCAGTATCTGGGTACGGGTCAACCCGGATGTACAGTATACCCAAGTGTACAGAAATTTTTGTGATAAATATATATGAATTCATTTCTAATATAATTTAAAATGATTACTTAGAAAAAGCAAATCAAATTAAGTGAGATAATCTCAATAAAATAAAAATCAAATTAAATGTGAGAAGAATAATTTCTTTCTAAGAATAAAAAATATTTTGAGATCTGCGCTTTAAGCTAGATTTTGCAAAAATTAAACATTCCCCCTTTTTTTTTGGAATAATTAGCTGTAAATCAATAAATTATTTAGAAAATACACAAATTGACATCACAATGAAATCTTTAGACGTGGATTAGAATTTTTAAAATTTGGAGCTAGCATTTCAAAATTTCGATGCCCCATTAATTTTAATTTAATTGAAATGCTACTTTTACAAAGAAAAAAAAAAGAAATAACTAAAACTCGTGCATTTCACTAATAATGTAGGCTAATTCATTTTTTTTGGTTTCGAAACTTGACCGGACATATAATGATTTGGATCGACTAACAAGATTAGATGACCATTTTAATTTGATGTGGATATCCAGTCATTGCATAATACATTAATAAATGCATACACTCAATTTCTTCAAAAGACGAGGGGGAAAAATCGCAGCTGCTATTCATACTTGAAAACAAAACAAAAAAAAATACTCTCTCCGTCCCCAAAATAAGTTCCTCTTTGGGGACGGCACGAGTTTTAAGGAAAATGGTAAAGTGTATTGATAGTGGAAAAAAATATGTTATAATTAGTATTGGGAGTGGTGAAAAGGTGAAAAAGTGTTATAATTAGTATTGGGAGTGGTGAAAAAGTGAAAAGTAAGAATAAATAAAGTATTATTAGTGGTGGGGTAGTTGTCCCAAAATAGAAAGAAAGAAAGAGAAATTTATTTGGGGGACGTCCCTAAATGGAAAAAGAGGAACTTATTTCAGGGACGGATTACTCCCTCCGTCCACTAATTCAAGGTCTTATTTCCTTTTTGGGACGTCCACCAACTCAAGGCCTATCCATTTTTAGTAAGTTTTTATTTATATTTAATTGGTGGGTCCCAAAACAATACACTTTTTCTCTACTCAATTAATAAACAATACATTAATTGTGGATTCCTTTCTCCACTCAACTAATAAAAATGCACTTTTTCTCAAAACCCGTGTTTTGCTCCTTAGGTCATGAATTAGTGGACGGATGAAATAACAATAATTCTCTATTTTCCTTCTCGGTGACTTGAACCTTCGATTTATTAATTGAAGAGGAAACATTTTACCAATTGAATTGAGCTTCGTTGTCCTATCTACTATTCATACTTCATTACGTGTAAATTCGAAATCGTACTTGCATACTTCTACGTGACTACATCTATAAGTTTAAGTTACAGATTTAATCAGTAAATTAGAGTTAATTACACAAAAATAATAATTAAAATTTGAGATAAATTCACATTTCCCTTATTCTGTCCCTACATTTTAATCCAAGAGATAAGGTGCACTTGTCTTTACCTACGAACAGAACAAACAGATAATACTGGAATTATTCAATGTAGATTCCGTTTGTCGTCAGAAAATAAATTAGAAAAATAACACAAAAAATGTTACAAGACAGAGAGAAGATTAACTGAACTTGAGATTTTTATTGATCTGAAGTTAAACGGAATCGAAATATAAACACCACTGCTTACGGAAATTTTCACTGAGTATAAAATGTAAAAAAAAAAAAAATTACCTTCGGCAGGTAATTTCGGAGCCAATCCACGCTGCGTCGCGGGGCACCAATTGACCCTGCGCCATTACAATCGATTTGTAGATCTCAACAATCATCCTCTCATCGTACTCCTTGGTCGGCCGCATGCCGAATCCGGTCACTCCGTCACCGCCGAATCCGCCGCCGAAACCGCTGCCTATCATCCTCGTGTTTGCGATCTTCATCATCATGCCGACGTAGGCGTCTCGCAGCCCGAGCAGCAGCTTCTTCGGCGAGAACCGGAGCTTCAGCTTCAGCCGCGGCGTCAGCTTGATCCGCCACGACCGCCGCCGCGGCGCCGCGGCGCTGCCGTCTGCGGCGGAGCCTAGCTCGACGACTCGCGTCTTCCTCTTCCGGCCGGCGGCGTCGATCCGCTCGTAGCCCTTGCGGCGCCAGTATCCTCTGATTCCTTTGTAGACGGTGGTGGAAACTCCTTCCATTGATTTAATTGGATGGAGTTTTGGTAAATCTGTAGATTCTAGTGGGGGAAAATGGAAGTGGTGGTGAGAAAGAGAGAGAGAAATGGAGTGCTGGAAATCATGTTGGGGTAGAAATACAGAAACAGGTGAAGGTGGGGTGGGGTGGGGTGGGTGGGGTGAGTTTGGGGAGTGATGAATGAATAAATTAATAGGGGAAGGAGGGAAAGTGGTGAGTAATAAATGCGCATTGCTGCATTAAGTTTTTTGCTCCTTTTTCAATTTGGTTGGGAGCGAAATTTAGTGGGAAACAAATGCGTGAGGAGAAACTACCTCCTGATCTGATCCATATTAATGCCACACGTATATATTTATCATTTTTTATTAAATGCTATGCCTCATGAACTATGTATATAATTTAATACTATCATAAGGTATATTTATTGATATATGTGTTAGTCATCATTTGTGGCTTCAGCTGAGATTTTCTTCCCCCCAAAAAAAAAGTTTTAGTCACCTCAAAGCATCCATAGTGCGAGTTAATATTGACCCTTAAAAGTGATTCCCACCATTTTTCAGCCAACACTCTACGTTGAAGAGTCAACTCTTTGATTCTTAAAATTTAAATGTTATTTTTAATTAATATTAACGTTAAATTTAACAACTTCAAATTATATTAATCAAAAAACACAATTATTTAAAAAACATTATTGTATAATATTTTTTTAATCCTTATTTTAAATGTATTTGTAAATTAAATATTGATGTTATATTTAGTTGTTATTAGATTGAATCTCATACTCCCTCCGTCCATCAAATATTGTCATAATTACCCATTTTTCCTTGTCCACAAAGTAATGCCCTACTCTACTTTTTGTACCACTACACCCTTTTTTCTTTCATTTATTTACCATCAATTGCCACTAATGGACCCACCATACAACAACTTATTTCATTTTTATATTCTACTTTATTACACTTTATTACTAATGAACCAACCACACAACACCTTTAACACTTTAGTCAACTACCTTTATCACTTTAGTTAACTACCCTTATATTTCATTCACAATCATTTTATCAGCTTTCTTAAAACCTGTGCCGAATAGTAAATGGGGCAATACTTTGTGGACGGAGGGAGTATTAAAAAATGAAAGATTCTCTCCAATAAAGTGATGCATTGGATATACAACCTTTAAATTGATTATTGGGGTGTGAACTTTGGGATGCATTTGAAGGAGATAGGAGATGTGTTGTGGACACCTTGACAAGGTGAACATACATGTGAGAGAAAAATTTACTTGTTTTATTTTTTTTGTTTTCTTTCCTTTTTTCTTTTTTGTTTTCTTTTTTTATTACTCTTTCATTTTTCTTTTATATTCATTCTTTCTTTTTAAATTTTTTTTGTTGTTGTCATTTTATCATATTTAATTTTTTAATTTTAAATTTACTTTTGTGTTGATGGTTTATTTTAAATAATAAAAAAATATTATTATTTGCTTATGATATTATATAAAATTTATAAAAAAAATAATATATTTTTAATCTTAATTAAAAATATCTATCACATTAATTTATATAAATTATGTTGGGAAATAAAAGAAATATCATCTCCTTAATTTTGATGATCCCAAAACCCTTAGATTTTCTTTCTAAACTAGAATTCTTTTGAACTCAAGTGTTAGAGTTCATTTTCCCTAGATTAGACTGGAGAGGTAAAGAGTGAAGATCGAAGGACTAAAAGACCGAAGACCGAAGGACTGAAGGATTAAAAACTGAAGTCCGAATTTACTGAAGACTCAAGTCCAATTGGAGTAAAAGCTGAATTAAATGAAGGACTCGTACTAAAGTACAAGTGTTAGGGAAACACTTATATACATCTCATCAGTCGAAGCATTTACTGAAACTAAAGTTAAGTTTCATACGAAAACCTCAAACCGATAGTGCAGATACGGACTGATACTGAAGTTTATGTTCTAACGACGGCCACGTGGAAAGTAAACTGCTGACTACTAGTACAAGCCGCATTTAATGCAGAAGATGAAGCTTTTAATGCGGAGATATGGCAAATTGTCCTTCAACATGCTGAGTTTTCCTTTTTGTGTTACTTTGTTCTGTAGCACCATCTCCTAGTCCTACAAAGACCATACCTCTTTCAGCCTAAGGAGATGAGAAGACTGAGCACCTGAGCAAGATTTTAAATATGAGTCAAACGACAGAAAATGTAGAAGGACCTCCTGAAGGGTTGTATACTGAAAGCAAGACTTTATGCTTGTATACATTGATTCCTTAGTTCACTATAATTCTTCTATCTGAAATATTGTTATTGCATAATCCTATTATAGTTCAATTTATCTCATACTATAGATCATATGGTGTGTTGTAGATCACAGAAGATCATATAATTGGAAAAAGTTGAGATATAAATTGAGTTCACAATCGAGGCAACTATGGACGAGTTGCTTGTTTAGATTGTAGCATAAATGGATAAATAGTTTATCTTGGCTATTTATTTATGCTAGTACCTTCGTGTATTGAACATGATCATAGTGAAATGAATTCTTATATTCTGACTAATTAAGAATCAAGATCTCGACGACTTAAATAGTCTTAACCTGAGTTGAATTAATAGGTGAGAATAATATATTGGCTATATTGCTTTGATTTATCATGGGTGAGAGTTATCTTGAAGCTCAATATACTCGATACTTTGGGTGATAGCAATTATTATTTGACATGCGATTATATTGCAGTAAGGATCCGTGTCCTGCTAATAACAAGATGATAATATCCTCTCGAGGAACTTAATAAGTTTATCGTATTAAATCCTGCAGGTGGAATTAGTTCTGATACGATAATAAGTTTAAGTGGTAGCACTCGAAATGTCGTTTATAATTAAACGACTGATTAATCAATTAATTAATCGTCAGAGAAATTAATTAATTAATGGATATTAGATATCTTAAACACGGGGATTAATTAAGTCTAATGCTAGCCCCGACTCACCTAAAGAATAAAGAGGTAATTCAGTATTAATTTTCTAGTGGAATAAATTAATACTTGTGTCTCGATTTTATTTTGGGCTGAATAAGAAAATCGAGCACTGGGAGGCCAAACTTTATTCAAGCTAGTAGATCCCCGCTTGGCCCAATAAAGGCTTCACTCCATATGGGGTGTCCGTCCATCTTTTTCTCACTTAAGTCTTTGGGCATTGTCTTAGTTTAATTAAATGATGGGCTTATTATTTAGAGTTTTAATACCCAATATAAATAATAGGTACAACCATAATTCTAATTACTGGTGACATTACGTGAGACAAAAAAGAGAGAAATCTGTGAGAGCACAGAAAGTGAGAAGCGGCGCGAATCCCCAAGAAAAATAGAGGACTTGAAGATCGTTGCCATCCAACGTTAAGTCCTGCCGTGGGAACAAGTTGAAAGATCAACACTGGAGTCTCTAATCGTCGGATTTGCAAGTAAGACTCGTTCCCTTGTAATAGGCACGAATGGTTTTTGTATGTATTCGTTTGGTATCCGAAATTGGTCACGGGCACGTGAATCATATGTCACAATATGGTTCCTTCACCTCCTCCAACGGATCTATTCTCCAGATGCTGCCTTTAAAGTAGAGCTCAAGGTTCAACCTCATTCTTCACCGATTCAAACGCATACGTTGAAGCTCTGCCAAAATTTAGACTCAGCATCTACATTGCAAAAAGCTTGAATCGAATAAGAGAATAACCCTTGTTGTAATTATCAGTCTACCTGATATACCAACATTCTCTTATTGTGTCTAGGCAAATACCCTTAGCATCCTTAGCCTAGAAATTAATTACTTGAGAGCCCGTTCTCAGTAATCTTGTTAGAGATTCGAACCCTTTTTCTAAAGAGCGAAAAGAGAGTTTGAGAGAGAGAGTTCGAGACAAGTGTTTGGACTCTAGGTTGTTTAGCACCCGCAAGCTAAACAGTTTGTTGTCTTAGCATTTGAAAGCTAAGCGATAGAAGTCCAACCCAGTGTGTTGGCACTAAAACGAGTGTTTCAGTCGCAAGGTTTGCTATGCTCCTGCAAGCACAAGCTAGGTTTGTTGTGCACCTGTAAGCACGAGCCGAATCGATTGTCAGTGTGATCTACTAACCGTGGACGTAGGAAAGTATTTTTTGAACCACGTAAAAATTCTCCGTGTTGTTTATTGCTTTCAGTATTTCCTTTCATTACTTGTGCACAAACACTGTTCATACTGAAATTGATAACTTAAAGGAGAAACCCTAAAACTGATAATTTAATTCACTAAAGGCCATTTCTTAAAATCGTTTATGCTCCAAGTGTTATAAGTCTAACTAATAAATCTTAGGATAATTAGTAAGATTTCTAACACTTCTCTGATTTTGAAAAACTGATAAGACTAACCCTTTGTTTGAATTTCAGTTTATTGACCAGTTTCATAAACTGAAGTTATCCTACTGGTTCATCATCAGTATCAGTCTTAACCCCTTTATAAACTGATCTTACTTTTCACTGATCAATTCATCTCAGTTTACTTTCATCAGTATCAGTCTTGATACTGACTTCAATTTTTGAAAAGCCATAAAAATAGCCTGCTGGTGTATTCTCCCCCATACACCAGTTCAATAGCACCCCGGGACCCAACAATTGGTATCAGAGCAGAATATCTAGAACAAGATGTTTTGACCTGGTTCTACTGAACTAGATCCTATTCAAAAGTTTTAAGTTTTCTACGTGCTACATGTGAAGGAATATTAAATTGAATTAATACTCGATTGCCCGATGATCGTTTCTTGGATTATTATTAATTCATCATACAACGATTAAATCCTAACATGCTCCTATGAATTTAACAGCTGCACATAGGTGTTAGGAAAACTTACTTGAGAATCGGATGCACAAACTGTTGATGATCGCGTCGAAAGAATCTGACTCCAGCTCTGATCTTCTCGACTGTATCCCGCTCAATTCCCAACGTTGGATGGACAACGAGCTATGAAAATTCCCAAGACAGAATGGCCACACACGTTTCCTGCGCCTCCCTCTGCTCTCAAAACCCTAATTTTTATCAGTGTATTTTCCTGAGAGCTGACAGCTGTATTTTATAATACAGGAAAGAGGAGGAGGCGCCACTTTACATGTGAGGGCCGAAAATTCTGTCTTCTTGGGCTAGGAGACATTGGGCCAGCCCAAGGACCAGATACAAGGAATAAAGATGGGCCTCAAATAAATTAATTTATCCATGGTCAGCCCAGACCATAATTAATTTATGGGTTAAGGTGCATATAGGCCCCTCAAGTGAAGGCCCTTAGAGCATTTCAGTCCTCTTACTAACTGTGTGTGCAGATTGGCCCTCGAACTCAAAAAAATGGTGCAGATCGCCCCCTCTGACTTAACACCGTTATGGGCCGTTAGTCAGAGGGGGCGATCTGCACCGTTTTTTTGGAGTTCTGGGGCTAATCTGCACCTTTTTCCCTTTTTGGAGTTCAGGAGCTAATCTGCACACCGTTCATTAAAAAAAAATCACATCTCATCTTCTCCGACCAACTTTTCC
Organism: Salvia miltiorrhiza; assembly: GCF_028751815.1. Taxonomy (NCBI): domain Eukaryota; kingdom Viridiplantae; phylum Streptophyta; class Magnoliopsida; order Lamiales; family Lamiaceae; genus Salvia; species Salvia miltiorrhiza. Next base: position 452,933 of record NW_026651531.1, read on the forward strand.
GGCGTCAATCGCCGTCAGATGAGGAAAATCACGAAATCAAGTTCCCAAGCCCCAAATCGAGAATTCCAAATCGGCGTCATTGCTCCCGAAAATCACATAATCGAAATGGAAACTCGAATTCTCCCTCGAACGTCACCGCCCCCAATTGCAGAATCACCCCCAATGGTGATCGTGACCCCAATCGAGATCGAGATCATGTTGGCCATGGTTTCTGATTTGAAGGCGTCCTTCTTCAACAGCACGCCGATAGTGTAGATGGCGACAGGCATCGTCGGCCTTTATCACTGGATTTGAGAGAAAGAGGCGACTCCTTATCGAGAAAAGCTAGGCGACTCCTCATCAAGAAAAGCCAGGCGGTGGGTTCACCAGATATTGTGGCGGCGATTTCCAATGGAATGGGAGAATTAGGGCTCGTCCTTGATGCTAAGCGTGTGCAGTCAAGCGAGCTCCGAGGTTTAGGGCCCAAGAGAGAAAGAAAGGGGCGGCGCCCTCCGCCGGCCTCGCCGGAGCTTGAATCAGCGACAACGACGATCAAATTTTAAGCGAGATAGATGAATTAATTAAAAAGTTAAAAGGTGCAGATTAGCCCCTGAACTCCGAAAAAACGGTGCAGATCGCCCCCTTGACTAACGGCCGATAACGGTGTTAAGTCAGAGGGGCCGATCTGCACCGTTTTATTGAGTTCGGGGGCCAATTTGCACACACAGTTAGTAAGGGGACTGAAACGCTCTAAGGGCCTCCACTTGAGGGGCCTATCTGCACTTTAACCCTTAATTTATAAATATCAGTTCATTCCACTAGAGAACGGATACTGACTTTCCCCTTTATTGCCGGTGATGAGTCGGGGCTTGTATTTAGACTTATTAAATCTCCGTATTTAAAATATCCGACATCCATTAATTAATTAGAGCTCTGACAGCTTAAATTAATTAATCTCTTAATAATTCCTTAAGCAGTACCACTCAAACTTTATTATTACGCCTGAACTTAATCAACCTGCAGGGTTTAGCGTAATAAACCTTATTGAGCTCCTTAAGGGGATGTCATTATCCTATACAGGATACGGGTACTAATACAGATAATCAAATATCATATATTAACCGCTATCACCCAAGATACAGAGTACTCGAGTTAGTATATAACTTTCACCCATAGTAAGTCAAAGTGATATACGAATTAATATATATATCTGAATACTTATTAGTATTAAGATTTATCAGTCACCGAGCTCTTGATTCTTCACTTAAGTCAGATAGAAGAATACATCTCAAACTGTGGTCCTATCAATACGTAATGACGTACCAGTATAGACAAGTAGCCAAGACAAACTACTTCCATCTATACTGCAGCCTAAACCAATAACTTGTCCTAGAGTTATTTCGGCTGTGATCATATTATATCTCTTAATGTTATTCCAATTATATGGTTTTCCGTGATCTACAACACACCATATAATCTACTTATACAGAGATAAAGAACATACATATGCAATCATGAACACAATCAGATAGGAGATAAGAATAGTGAAAACAGGAATCATTGTATACAAGCACAAAGTTCTTGCTTTCAGTATACAAATCCAACAATCTCCCACTTATACTAAAGTAAAACTTTTAGTATACAATGTGTCTAAATACTAGCTATTACAAAAACTTCACTTCATCTCTCCCACTTATACTGAAAGTTTTTCTCTAAGTGGGTGGCATCAACCGCAATCCCATCCCTCGAGCATGCTTCTCATAGGTCTTTTGCGGTAAGCTTTTCGTGAAAGGATCAGCTAGGTTCTCCAATGTATTAATTTTTTCTACTAGCACATCTCCTCTGTTTACAATTTCTCGTATGATGTGGTACTTTCTCTCTATGTGTTTTGACGCCTTGTGGCTCCTGGGTTCCTTAGAATTTGCCACTGCACCCGAGTTATCACAATAAATTATGATACTCTTAGGCAAATTAGGGACCACTCCTAGATCCAAGAGGTAGTTCCGGAACCATACAGCCTCCTTAGCAGCTACATATTCGGCTTCCATGGTAGAGTCTGCAATGCACTTCTGCTTTGCACTCCGCCATGATACGGCTCCACCTCCCAAGGTAAACACATAACCAGAGGTAGATCTCTTCTCATCCCGGTCAGCCTGGAAATCCGAACCGGTGTAACCCAAAGGAAATAGACTGTCTGACTGGTAAACTAGCCTATAATCTCGAGTCCGTTTCAGGTACTTGAGAATATGCTTTACCGCAGTCCAGTGTCCTGGTCCAGGGTTCGACTGATATCTTGCAACCATGCCAACGACATAGCAAATATCAGGTCTCGTGCATAGCATCGCATACATGAGGCTACCTACGGCGGAAGCATAGGGTATCTTCCTCATCTCCTCAACCTCACTAGGCGTCTTAGGACACATGTCCTTAGACAAAGGAATGCCATGTCTAAAAGGTAGCAAGCCTTTCTTGGCATTTTGCATGCTAAAACGAGCAATCACAGTATCAATGTAAGACGCTTGAGATAAGCTCAACATCCTTTTTCTGGCGATCACGAACGACCTTGATCCCCAGGATGTACGCTGCATCTCCTAAGTCTTTCATTTGAAACTGTTCGGATAACCATTTCTTTATGTCTGATAATAGCTCAACATTGTTGCCAATGAGGAGGATATCATCTACATAAAGTGCAAGGAAAACCACGTCACCATTGGCATCTAAACGGTACACGCAACTTTCGTTCTCACAACGAGTAAATCCATAGGATTTAATGACCTCGTCAAAACGTTTGTTCCATGACCTTGAAGCTTGCTTAAGTCCATAAATGGACTTTTTAAGCTTCCATACAAGATGCTCTTCGCCCTTCTTCACAAACCCTTCAGGTTGCTGCATGTAGATGTCCCTTCCTTCTTCAAGGAAACCGTTTAGGAAAGCGGTCTTGACATCCATTTGCCAAATCTCAAGGTTCATGTGGGCTGCTATGGCAAGGAGTATTCGGATAGACTTGAGCATGGCAACCGGCGAAAAGGTCTCATCATAATCTATACCCTGTTCCTGGGTATAGCCTTTCGCCACCAGTCTAGCTTTAAAAGCTGCGACTTCGCCATTCGAATCTCTCTTTCTCTTGTATACCCACTTACTACCTATAGCTAAGAAGCCATCTGGTAGTTCGGTCTTCTCGTATACATCCATAGCACCCATGGATTCTATTTCAGAAACCATGGCTTCGTACCAAGAATCTGCATCTTGATCTTTCATCGCTTGTCTATAGTTATCTGGGTCGACATCCTTTTGTTCATCAACAGGAAGAAGATCCGAAGATTCTCCCAAGAACATAAATCGATCGGGTTGAACTACAACCCTCCCACTACGACGAAGCGGTGGTGGTACAGCTGTGATAATGGTTCGTGCAGTGTCTTGTGGTGCATTCACTTGCACACTTGGCTGGGGTAATGGAATCGCCTGTCCATTGCCTTCGATTTCTTGAAGGACAATCTCGGACTTAGACTTGTGATTATCTTGATAATCGTGTTCCAAGAATCGTGCGTTGGTGCTAACAACCACTTTCTGATCCTTCGGATTATAAAAATAACCACCTTTCGTTTCCTTAGGGTATCCTATAAACAGCATTAGTTCGCATCTCGGCTCCAATTTCTTCGCTTCCTTGTCTAGCACGTATGCAGGACAACCCCATATCTTTATATGATTCAAGCTGGGCTTGCGCCCTGACCATAACTCAATAGGAGTTTTAGGAACCGATTTGGACGGTACCCGATTCAGCAAATAAACTGCTGTTTCCAAGGCATATCCCCAAAACGAAATAGGCAATGATGCATAGCTCATCATAGATCGTACCATTTCCATAAGAGTCCTGTTTCTTCTCTCTGCTACACCGTTCTGTTGGGGAGTACCCGGTGCTGTCAATTGGGATGTAATCCCAAAATCTGACAAGTATTGCAAAAACTCGTTCCCGAGGTATTCGCCACCGCGATAAGACCGCAATGACTTGATAGATTTACCCGTTCTCTTCTCCACCTCCGCCTTGAATTCTTTGAATTTCTCAAAGCATTCAGACTTGCGTTGAAGTAGGTAAATATACCCATATCTTGAGTAATCGTCAATGAAAGTGACGAAGTACTCATACCCTCCACGAGCTCTAGTGGACATTGGTCCACACAAGTCAGAGTGAACCAATTCTAACACATGCGAGGCCCTATTCCCCTTTGCCTTAAAAGACCTTGCCGTCATCTTTCCCTCTATACAGGATTCGCAGGTTCTAAATGGAACCGCTTGAAAGTCTTTCAAGATTCCATTTGAAACGAGCCTTTGGATCATATTTAGATTGATGTGGCCTAATCTTAGGTGCCAAGTATGTGTATATTGTTCATGAGAATAATACTTCCTCTTATTCGGATTTGGAAGGATTTGTGATGTAGATGCAACATGGACAAAGTTGTTAATTGGACATGTAATAGTATAGAGAGAGTTGTTCAAAATTCCAGAACAAATAGTCTTGTTATCTCTCATGATAGAAACACCCCTATCAAAAATAACAGAATATCCATTCAAAAACAATTTTGAAACAGAAATTATGTTCCGCCGAAACTCCGGCACATACAAAATATCTCTCAAAACTAAAATGTCATCACCAAAACATAAAGATAAATCTCCAATAGCAACAGCTGCGACCTTCGACGCATTGCCCATGGAGATGGTGATCTCATCACTTGCTAGCTCCCTTGTTGGCTTGAAGCCCTGCAAGGTGTAACAAACATGGTCAGTTGCCCCCGTATCCACTACCCACGAATGAGTAGAAAATGAAGCTAAACATGTTTCAGTTACTAAAACTTGTGACGTACCTTGTCCCTTTGCCTTGAGCACTGGACAATCTTTCTTCCAATGCCCAACCTTGCCGCATTTGAAGCACTTTCCCTTGCCCGTTGGCTTCTTCACGCCGCCGGTAGGGCCATCTGCTTTGGCTTTACCGCTCCCACTAGCCTCATGGTCATGCTTGCCCTTTGGACCTTTCCACTTCTTTTTCCCGCCTTTCGACGAAGAAGCAGATCCCTTGGCAGCAATAAGGACCTCTTTCCCACGGCCCATCACTCCCTCTGCCGCAACTAGAGCATTCAACAACTCATTAAGAGTGTAGTTGACTTTGCTCATAACGACATTGAGACGGAAGTGCTCAAAAGTTTTGGGGAGAGTATTGAGGATGATATCGACCTTGGCTTCGCCTTCGATACACCCTCCTAGCAGATGAAGCCTGTCAAACAGATTTGTCATATGCATGACATGATCGTGCACAGAACTACCATCGCTCATCCTACAAGATAAGATTTCTCTCATCAAGTTAAAGCGAGCAGACCTCTCGGACTCCCCATAAACCTCGTTGAGGTTTAACATGATGGTCGCTGCGTCATCCATGACCTGATGCTGGAGTTGCAAATTTTGCGACATAGTCATCATAATATAGCACTTGGCCATATTATTCGACTTGTGCCACCTCTTATGCGCCTCACGTTCCGCATCAGTCGACTCATCAGTTAAGGCCGTGGGACGTGGAGTGGTAAGCACAAAACTGTGCTCATCAGCGTCAAGTATGTACATAATATGGCGTTTCCATTCGGTGTAATTAGGACCGATGAGAGGATTGTTTGCTAGAATGTTAATAATCGGAGACATAGACATATCTGAAAGTAAACAAATAAACATGTAAGAACATGAAAAACATATAGTTCGTAACAATAATATTGTAACCTTTTGATAAAACAATATTAATGAAACCTCCAACGGCTCAAAGAATCCCATGTGCAAGCCACGTTGGGTGGATGTTTACACACGAACTCCTTAACCAGACTATTTACCTAGTCATTTAATTTCCATCCATGTCAACTTAACCTTTTGACAAATGAAATTAATAGTTGGCACCTTAACTAGACCATATCATCATCAAGAAGGGACTCCTTTGGGAGTTGTACATTGTACTTGATATGATATCTAAGCAATGACCACATTTTAACCTTGAAAATTAAATTCTCGAAATTAGCATACTCACTCGGACCATGCCGCTTTCAATTTAATTTCTTGGTTATCTTATTTAATTCCATTCTCCAAAGTACTTGTGAAAATTACACAAGTAAGCCACGTTGGGTGGACGTTTACTGCATAACTCCCACTACTTTAATGGTTTAAATATTTTTTTATAGAAACCTCTTCTGACAAACTTATGAAAAACAAATATGAAGTAAGCCACGTTGGGTGGACGTTTACTCATATTGCTAATCACTTTGTCTAGAGACCGCATGTGGAGGTCTAAAATAATTTTTAATTACTATAAAAATCATTAAACAGCTTAGTCTTTTTCTTTCAAAAGGTTTGTTCATGCTCAAGCACATAAACCTAAACATGCTTCTCTAGAACGCAACATGTAAATCATGCTCGCAGAATTGTAAAACATGCTTAAGAAAACGGTAAACCTACTAGCATGCTCGTCTAAGCACAATTAATAAACAAATATTAACAAGCAAAGACGTGCAAAAGCAGGTAAAGAGCATAAGGGATTAACAACCACGACATGCAAAGAACAGTAATAAAAGAATTAAAATTCTTCGTGACCCATTCGTGGAAACCCAACATCTATTCTATTACAAAATAAAATAGAAAAACAGGCCCAAAAACTAAAAACAGCCCGAAAACTTCAAGCCCGTCGTTGGAATTAGGGTTTGGGCCCCCCTAGGGCCTTTTGAGAAGCAATCGGCCACCTAGAGTTTGGAAAACCCTAGGCGCCGCCGCCTCCAGCCAGCAACAGCAGTCCACGGCAACGGCTGCCCCGCCGCCGGTCTCCTCCTCGTGCTCGGCTCCGGCAGCACCAGCCTCGGCAGCACCAGCCTCGGCAGCAGCCCGTCCCCGGCGTGGGCAAACAGCGTGCGCAGCAACGGCCCGGGCAGACGGCCGAGCAGTGCGGCGCTGGGCGCGCAGCACGCAGCCAGCAGGCACGTGCGCGCACGGCCCGAGCACGCCCAGCCCTCGCCCCTTGCCGACTCCAGCAGCAACACTCGGCAACCCCGGGCGGCAGCAGCTCCAGCAGGCGACGAATAGCAGCGGCAGTGCGCCGCCCGCTGGGCAGAGCGCGCAGACGCGGCCCCGGGCGCGCACCGCCCCTGCCGGCAGTTCCCGTCGCTCGCCCAGCCCGCCCTGGTCTGCCTCGCCTTGACCCGCATCGAGCAGCAGCAGCAAGGGCGCACGGCGCCTGCCCAGGCGCGCGACGCACAGCGCGGAAGCGCTCGTGCGCGCGCGGCCCTCGGCGCCGGCGGCCTTGCTCGCTCCGTACCCGTTGCGCCTCCATCTCACCAAACACCGTTCCTCGTTGTTGATTCGTCGTCATCCCCCTTTCGTTCCTCGATTTTACAGATTGACAACGGAAAAACAAATACAATTGAAATCCTAATCTAACCATGGATTTTCTCGTGGTGAAAAACGATTACAACGTCAAACGACGTATTCCACGAATCAACGAATCACGAAGAACAACAGCAGTAAAAACAATGCACATTATTAATCGTACACAAATTAATAATAGAGCCAAGAAATTAATCCTGGGCTCTGATACCAATTGAAGGAATATTAAATTGAATTAATACTCGATTGCCCGATGATCGTTTCTTGGATTATTATTAATTCATCATACAACGCTTAAATCCTAACATGCTCCTATGAATTTAACAGCTGCCATAGGTGTTAGGAAAACTTACTTGAGAATCGGATGCACAAACTGTTGATGATCGCGTCGAAAGAATCTGACTCCAGCTCTGATCTTCTCGACTGTATCCCGCTCAATTCCCAACGTTGGATGGACAACGAGCTATGGAAATTCCCAAGACAGAATGGCCACACACGTTTCCTGCGCCTCCCTCTGCTCTCAAAACCCTAATTTTTATCAGTGTATTTTCCTGAGAGCTGACAGTTGTATTTTATAATACAGGAAAGAGGAGGAGGCGCCACTTTACATGTGAGGGCCGAAAATTCTGTCTTCTTGGGCTAGGAGACATTGGGCCAGCCCAGAGACCAGATACAAGGAATAAAGATGGGCCTCAAATAAATTAATTTATCCATGGTCAACCCAGACCATAATTAATTTATAAATATCAGTTCATTCCACTAGAGAACGGATACTGACTTACCCCTTTATTGCCGGTGATGAGTCGGGGCTTGTATTTAGACTTATTAAATCTCCGTATTTAAAATATCCGACATCCATTAATTAATTAGAGCTCTGATAGCTTAAATTAATTAATCTCTTAATAATTCCTTAAGCAGTACCACTCAAACTTTATTATTACGCCTGAACTTAATCAACCTGCAGGGTTTACCGTAATAAACCTTATTGAGCTCCTTAAGGGGATGTCATTATCCTATACAGGATACGGGTACAAATACAGATAATCAAATATCATATATTAACCGCTATCACCCAAGATACAGAGTACTCGAGTTAGTATATAACTTTCACCCATAGTAAGTCAAAGTGATATACGAATTAATATATATATCTGAATACTTATTAGTATTAAGATTTATCAGTCACCGAGATCTTGATTCTTCTCTTAAGTCAGATAGAAGAATACATCTCAAACTGTGGTCCTATCAATACGTAATGACGTACCGGTATAGACAAGTAGCCAAGACAAACTACTTCCATCTATACTGCAGCCTAAACCAATAACTTGTCCTAGAGTTATTTCGGCTGTGATCATATTATATCTCTTAAGGTTATTCCAATTATATGGTCTTCTGTGATCTACAACACACCATATAATCTACTTATACAGAGATAAAGAACATACATATGCAATCATGAACACAATCAGATAGGAGATAAGAATAGTGAAAACAGGAATCATTGTATACAAGCATAAAGTTCTTGCTTTCAGTATACAAATCCAACAACATGCGTTTTATATTTCTTTATATATATATATATATATATATATATATATATATATATATAGGGGAAAGTTCTATGGAAACACAAAGATAGATGGAGAAAGGAGACATCATCTCATTCGTTGAAATTATTGAATCGGATGGTTGTGATCAAATATGAATATATGTTGTATTATATATGCCAAAGGATATATTTGTATTTTCCTTATCACTGTAACCGTAGGTTACTTGAATTACTCATAAGCAAATCTTCTGTTATTATGGAAGATTTGTTACTTTGATATGTTAGATATTCCAACCATTTGATATCATATCAAATATTTCTGTAACGATGGAATTCCAAACCTATAGTATTTTCGTTCACCATTGAAGCAAAAAATCAGAACTTACAACTTTATCATGAACCTTGAAGGTACGTAAATGATCTTGGACTTTAATGATTTGAATTGGATTAAATACATAGTATTTGTTACTTGTGTTTTTATGAATATTGCAGTGAACTATGGATCTGAATGTGCTTTTACATTCAATTCATCATCTCTTATTTCCTCGGAAGAACTAAGACAAATTTACAATGAAGGAATCGAGCCAAGGCAAGAAAACTTAGATTCAATTCGACATCTCCGAGCCAGAGATGGACGCAACCTTCCAGCTCATCCAACTAAGCGGCGACTCGGCGGGACCGCTGCCAGGACGGTGGAGCAAAGCGTGGAGGAAAGCATCGACGATTCAAACGAGATATCATCGCATGCGAAAGCTGTAGAGCTCGACGCTCTCCCGCGGAAGAGAAAGCGGTTTCAATTGATCGATGATATTTACAGCAAAAAACAATACTAGTAATTTTGAACACCAACTAACCTCTCGTAACGCTGCCGCCTCAGATCTCTCCTCTCCTTTCCTCTCCTGGGTTTGAAATCTGGACGTCCTCTCCTCTCCCACTGCCGCCTCAGATCTCTCCAGCGACCGTGCCGCCCTCCTCGCCCTCCAGTCGACAGTGGGGGGCGCACCCTCTTCTAGAACACAATCGCCAGCTACTCCTGTGATGGCACGGCTCAGTAGCAACATTGATTTCTCGACATAGCAACCGGCCGACTTATGGCATTCGTTTCTCGTTCTCCCTACGACGAAAAGGGACCAAGAAACCACCGTCATGTAGCCCGATCTACCTCGCACAAGGACAACCATGTCGTAGACCTTCACGGCTAAACACCATCGCGAAACGACGATCGGAAAACCCCCAGCGAACAGCTTTTATTCTTGCTCACATAGACGAAAGTGAGTCGAAGCCTTTGTTTCGATGAAGTCATGTTTCTCAAAAATCTTGGAAATTTTGTGGGGTATAAATAGGATTGTGGTGAACATTCATGAAAATTTTCAAGTCATCTGAATTTCATTTACTACCCTTTTAAAATTCAAGACTTCCACTGCCAGTTTCTGTTGGAACTTTCGTATGGCAGACACTTAAGTCATCTCTTTTAGTAACCATCTGTTGAGATTTACTTCTCAACTTTTTATGGTGTGAAGATATATGTGTTAGATATACACATATAAAATTTGAGATCATTTCGACAACATTTACTTATTTTCAAAAAATCCGAACTTCAGGTTGCCTGAAACTGCCAAATCTAGTATACAGTGGGAAAATGGTCATATCTCTTAAACTACTTGGAGTTTTTCAACATACGTTTTTTTATAAATTAAACTAGATTCAAAGAGGTTTCTATTGATATAAAATTCGAGTCCAGGTGAGTTCTGAGTAAAAGCAATAAGAGATGGTATGTTCGTATAAAAACAAATGAACATACTAATGTTCGTAGATATGTTCGTACAAAAACAAATGAACATACTAATGTTCGTATAAAAACAAATAAACATACTAATATTCATTGACATGTTCGTTGAAATAGATAAGGTCCCTGAGTAGAGAGGAAGGCCGTGGTGGCTGAGTTCGAGAGGGAGAGAGATCTGAATGTGGGTATGTGAGAGGGAGATGGTATGTTCGTATAAAAAACAAATGAACATACTAATGTTCGTCGATATATTTGTATAAAAACAAATGAACATACTAATGTTCGTATAAAAACAAATGAACATACTAATGTTCATTGATATGTTCGTTGAAATAGAAAATGAATATACAAATGAACATACTAATGAAACCTACAATTTTGATCCATCCTATCAGATTGAATCCCACCAGAATAGAAGATGAGGAATTCACGTGATTTGCTGAACATACTAAATTCGTTGAAATGGAGTATTACTTATTTGTCCTCCAGCAGCCAAATATAAGCAATTTAACAATATTTAATTACACGAAAATTAATATCATGAAATTATATTGACCCTTGATTTAGATTGACCCAATGATCATGATATGGTCTTTATTCTCCATCAAAGTAAGTGGTTGCCATGGAATCACACCCTATATATATATATATATATATATATATATATATATATATATATATATATATATATATATACTGCTACCATGGAAACTAACTTTAGCATATCATCATCTCTATCGGCGTTCTCCTTAGACAACTACGAGATATGTAAGTTCAGAATCAAAAGCATCCTCACCGTCCAACATTACATGATGTGGGAGGTGATCACAAACGGATCAATCGTCATCACAGACAAAATTCGGAGGACTCCCATAGAAGAAGGGAAAGAACCTTATTATGAATATAGGATCAAAGAGAAAAATGAATACACCTCAGAAAAAAAGAAGCAAGGCGAATTAGATAACGTCGCGAAGAACATCATCTCAGGCACAGTTCCAGGCAAATAGGTGATGAAAATCATAAAGTGCTCAACCGCCAATGAGATGTGGAACATCCTCGAGAGGATGTGTGCAGGTTCAGAGGAGATTAAAGAGAACAAGCTGTCTATCGAATGCCAAAAATTTGACAACTTCCAGATGTTGAAGAATGAATCAATCCAAGAGATGGAGTTCAGATTCAACCAAATACTGAACGAACTCGAAGTTATCTCAAAAGACAAGTACAATCAATAAGAGATAAACCTGAAGATTGTACGAAGTCTACCTCATGGAGAATGTCAGATGTACGCAATTGCTCAGCAAACCAAACCCAACTTCAATAATCTGAGTATAGAGAAGCTATTCTCTGATCTCAAGGCAAATGAATTCGACATTCAAAGATTGGAAGATCCCAAGAAGATCGAAACCTCAGATGAAGAAGTTCCATTAGCTTCCAATGGAGCGGAACTGAAAGCTGTTTCTAAAGACTCCAAGAAGCAGTCTAAAGATAAGACTAAAATGAATACTGAAGAACTGTTGAACCAATACGCACTCATGACTGAAAGGTTCAACAAAATAGAGTCAAGACTGAAGAAATTCAACAAGTTCCGAAAAAGAAACTTCAAAGAAAATGAGTACAAGCCGAGATACTCCAAAGAAAGAGTCGAAGAGAGGAAGTCCTCAACTCCAGACTTGAAGGACGTAGAATGCTTTGGCTATGAAAAGAAGGACCACTACAAGACAAATTGCCCAGATATATCATATTCCGAGAAAAAAGCCCTTCACGCCAAGAAAGACAGAAAGTTCGAGAAGAAGAAGGTTATGCTGGCCGAAGACGCAGAGGACTCCAGTTCCTCATCAGAATCTTTCTCGAGCAACTCCACCAGCTTGGATGATGAGAGTCAAGCCCTGATGGCTCATGACGCTGAAAGCGTGGCTGACAACAACATCAACAGCTACGACAACGGCATTGACGGGCCTGAGGTAAACTCTCATTCTAAAACTTTTAATACTGATACCTCTTTATTAATGACAGGAGGAACTTCAGTCTCTGAAGACACATCAAAGGAAGTAGACGAATATGATCAAGTGATAAGGTATCTCTTCAAGAACTTTGCAAAAAAAAAAAACCAGAGATTGGAAAAGAAAATCAGTAAAGCTTAGAAAGACAAGGAGAAGATTAGTATCTACTATCCAGATGATACTGGTCTGGATGAACTGATCCAAATAAATACTTAATTGGAGAAGAAGATAGAGACACTTCAGTCTGAGAAGAGTAAACTTCAGTCATTGCTGGAAGAGACTGAAGTTGATCTAAAGCGGTCTGCAATGGAACTTGAACAAGTAACATATGAAGCCTCCAGACTGAATGTTCAGATGGAACAGTGGGTAAAGAACCGCATGAAGAACTCACCATTGATGAACCATTTTCCATCAACAACAGTACTGGAAAGTGTTGGAGGAAAACTAACAGCCGCTGAGAAAGCCACAGGGTTAGTGATCGAGGATATAACGGAAGAATCAGATGATAATGCATCGATCAAATCAGAAGATCCCGCTGAAAAAGAAGACAGAAAAAGAAGGATGATGTCATACCAAAACATTCCTCCTCCTGATAACTACGGACGACCAACAGGGAAATACTGGAAATGGCAGAAAGTGGTGGTCAACAACCAAAACCATTAGCGGAAACTGAAGAATAAGTTTTAGCCCACGAAAGATAAAGGTCCATCCCGACTGAAACATCATCAGCTAAGACCACAAAAGAACCTGAACCCACCCTCATCACAACCTAGGGGAAATAATAACGACAAGAAACTGAATCATATTCAGTTTAGGCGTGAGCAACAACCAAAGAGACAAAACAACTTTCAGTCTAGACTAAATTAGTTTCAATTGAAACAATTTCAGTCTAGACCAAATCAGTCACAGTGTAGACAACATCAATCTATGATACATCAGTCTAGACCAAGACATCATCAGTCCATGCAAACTTCAGTATATCAAAGAAGATACAATACCGAAAGGAGAAGATATCAAGTCTACCCAAGACCAGAGAACAAGAAGAAGGAGATGCCAAAGAAGAAAGAAAATGCTCTAAGAAGAACATCAGTGCAAACTGAAGAAGCATCAACTTCAGTCAGAAGGCCAAACCGCAACAAAACAACATCTCATCCACGTATCCTGAAGCTGATTTGGGTTTCTAAAGGAACAAGAACTAACATGTAAGGACCCAAACAATAATTGGGTACCGGAAACTCTTCTTTATTGCAAGGTAAATCCAGAAAACACAACAAACAGAAAGAAGAAGTAAAGGCACTAAGGAATACCTAATACCTGGACAACGGTTGCTCGAAACACATGACTGGATACAAAGAATATCTGACCCAGTATGTTGAAAAAGTTGGATCTAAAGTTGCATTTGGAGATAACTCACTTGGAGAAACTAAAGGCTATGGTGTTTTAAACATGGGTAACGCATGTATCTTTAATGTTAGCTATGTTTTTGGACTTAAACATAACCTTTTGTTTGTGAGACAATTATGTGACAACGGATTCTCTGCGAAGATCAAGAAAGATGAATTCACAGTGAGAAAAAAACAAGAAGAAGGTGGTGCTGAAAGGAGTTCGATAAGGAAACTTGTACGTGGTTTCTTGGGAAGAAAGTCCACCAGAGACATGCCTTATCAACAAGAGCAATGCCGAGCTAAACTGGCTATGGCATTAAAGGCTCAACCATCTCAATTTCAAGAATGTGGAGCGTGCCAACGAGGAAAACAAATAAAAGCCTCATTCAAGTCAAAGATTGGACACTCCTAGGAACGTATATTACAACTACTCCACATGGATCTGTTCGATCCAATGTCTCCCCGAAGTTTTAACAATAGGATATATACTCTTTTTGCAGTTGATGATTTCTCACGATACACTTGGGTTGTTTTCATGTACAAAAAGAACGAGACACTGAAGGAGCTACCGAAACTGATGAAGCAACTCAACACCGATAAATAAACTGATATCATCAGTATCAGATCAGATAGAGGGATTGAATTTCTCAATGTGGTGATCAAGTCATACTGTGAAGATCGAGGAATTAGTCATCAAACCTCTGCAGCAAGGACTCCCCAACAGAATGGTGTAGCTGAATGACGGAACTAAACACTAAAAGAGGCAGCGCATACAATGCTTGCTGAATCTAAACTGCCACTGAAGTTATGGGCCGAAGCTATCAATAATGCCTGCTACACAAAAAATCGTTCCTTCCTCACACAAAGACATGGAAAAACTCCATATAAAATATAGAATAACAGGAAGCCTTCTATCTCTTATTTCCATTCCTTTGGTTCTAAGTGTTACATTCACAACAATGACAAGAAGAAGTTAAACACTTTCGATAGTAACACTGACCAAGGATTCTTTCTTGGATATTCTGCAACTGAAGAATTAAGCAAATCCCATCGAGTGTTTAACTCTTAGACATTAGCTGTGGAAGTAACACCCCATGTTGTTTTTGATGAATCAATTGATGATTTCAGACAACAGGAAACTGGTGAGAACTCAAAGACTGAAGGAACAGGAACTGAAAGACCTGAAGTGCTTGTTTGGATTCCTGGAAATGATGAAGATACTGAAACCCTAAAGTATCAGAAGATCAGTCGTATCATTGAAGGACAAACTGAAGGTTATGAAGAAAGCATCAGTCAAGGGAAAACTCCACCAACTGAAGAACCCAAAGAAACAGAAACTGAAGTTCAAGCTGAACTTCAGTCACCAGTTCAGTATTCCCCAGCACGAGCAGAAACTGATGCACCAGTCCCTATCCTCACTGAAGATCCACCATCATCACCAGAAGACACCAGAAAATACAAGAAGTGGTTCTAGGATCACCCACCTGACAACATCATCGGAGATCCATCTGATCGTGTGAAGACCCAAAGTTCAGCATGCAATCTCATCTATGAAATTATCAATGAAACTGAATACTTCAGCTGTTTTCTATCTCAAACTGAACCAATATTTATTCAAGAAGCACCGAATAGCCCTGAGTGGATCACGACGATGCAAAAGAATTGAATGAATTCAGCAGGAATTCTGTTTGGGAATTGGTAGACCGACCATAAAAAGAAAAAGTGATTGGACTGAAGTGAATTTTCAAGAACAAGAAGGACAAGAAGGGAAACGTAGTCGGAAACAAAGCAATATTAGTGGCTAAAGGATATAATCAAGAAGAAGGAATCGACTACGATGAGACTTTTTCTCCAGTAGCTAGATTGGAAGCAGTTAGACTTTTACTAGCATATGCTGCACACATGAGATTCAAAGTATACCAAATGGACATGAAGTGTGCATTTCTCAATGGAGTGCTGACTGATGAAGTATATGTGGAACAACCTCCAGGATTTGAAGTTGCTGGACTTGATAGAGTATACAAACTAAAGAAAACGCTCTACGGACTGAAACAAGCACCAATGGCATGGTATGACACTTTATCAGAATATCTACTTGAACAAGGTTTCAAAAAGGGATCAGTGGACAGAAGACTGTTCACACTGAAGGAAGGAGAAGAGCTCCTACTTGTTCAAATTTATGTGGACGATATAATTTTCAGTTCAAGGTCTGAAAGATTGTGCAAGAAGTTTGCTGACATCATGACAAACAAATTTCAAATATCCATGATGGGAGAGATGAATTTCTTCCTGGGATTGCAAGTCAAGCAAACTGAAGATAGAATACTGATCAATCAGTCAAAATACACAAATGAACTGATCAACAAGTTTGGTGTCCAACACATGAAGACCGCGAAGATTCCAATGAACACTAACTGGAATGTGGATCCAGGAACTGAAGGGAAATAAGTGTCTTCAACAAAATTTTTAGAAATTATTGTATCTTTACTATATCTCACAGCAAGTCGCCCAAATATCGCATTTGCAGTTGGAGATTGTGCAGAATATCAGTCAGATCCAAAGGATGCTCACATGGATGCAACAAAGAGAATTCTTCGATATCTCAAAGACACACCAAATGTAGGACTCTGGTATCCCGCTCATGATAACTTGAAACTATCAGGATACTCAGAGTCTGATTATGCGAGCTACAAAATTGATCGAAAATCGACTTCCGGCACATGTCAGTTTTTGGAAAATAAACTAATATCATGGTTTTCAAAGAAGCAAACTTCAGTTGCTACGTCAACAACTGAAGCTGAATATGTTGCTGCTGGAAGCTGTTGCTCTCAACTACTATGGTTAGTGCAACAACTGAAGGACTACGATATCGAAGAGAAGGAAGTGTCAATCTACTGCGATAACTCCATTGCCATTGTTATATCTCAAAACCCAGTTTTACACACCAGATGTAAACACGTGGATATACGCCATCATTTCATCAGAGATTACGTCGAAAAGAAGGATATTATCGTCGAAAAGATTCACACAACTATCCAACATGCTGATATACTGACGAAGGCCCTACCTAAACATAGATTCAATGACCTGTGTGGAAGGTTAGGTCTGCTGAATCCTGAAGATTGATGCAGATGAAGATTCGCTCAAAGTACATAAGACGGAGGGCGGAAACTGAAGCATCGTGGCAAAAATTGAAATTCAAATACTGATGCGGTGCTAACCGAAGATAAGATCTTACTGAAAACCAGTAGCACTGATTGAGGAGGAAACTGATCCTGTCAGTTTAACTGAACACATGGTATCGATTGACTACAACGATCAGTCGACCAGTAAGCTATTTTAATCATTAGTATTTCATATTTCAGTATGTCATTCTATATGGTTATTTTAAATGTTTAATTATTTCAAAAGTTGTGGTTTGATTTTCATAAAAATAGCCTTACGCGTATTTCTTGGGAAACTGAAGAAATCTCCTTATCCAAAAAATAGCCTATCTTTTCAAATTCAAAAGGGTTAATTGCTTGTAAATCTATAACATTTACACGAAATTGGTTTTTGCTCCCAATTTAAAAAATCTGCTTTTAAATACATAACCTTTTTTGTCTCGATTTTATCCGGTGACCGATTTTCCCCAATTTTAAAGTGACGTGGCATCAGAAATTGACACTATGGCATCGAATTTTGCATTGTTGGACGCTAAATTTTTTAATTCAAACGACGCTGTTTCTAATCAAAAGAAATGACACTGTTTTTCCTTCATTTAACAATTAATTTCCTAAATCACATTTCAATTTGCAAATCACATTTCAATTTTGTACGTCTAGGGTTCTTCAGAGATCACCAACCGGCGCGAGCGATTGAGGCGAAGAGCTGCTGATTTCGTGAGATGATCGGACGACGACTACTGGCACCATGGCCGACGACGAAGTAGTGAACCCGTAAGTATCTTGTGCTTTGTAGTTGCAGAACTTCAAATGGTTAGGGTTTAGAACTATTTTTGATTAAATTCGCATAGCTATTTTTAATGTAGTGATACTTTTGGACTATTTATACACTATGGAGGTTAATTTGATAACTATGGTTTCCGGTTTATGTGGCTTTTTGACTTGGTACCTAGTACTTTTGATTATGCGAAGCTTACCCGTGCTGTAAAATCTGTAGGATATGAGTCATGGTCTAAACTGTTTTTCAGGTATCCTAGAACAAATATGTTTGTTTTGATTAAGGGGATAGTCAAGTTAAGCAAATGTTGAATCTTTTGAATGAGGGGATATATGTGGTTAGTGTGTATGTGGAGGGAGGAATTGATGATGGGTCTGGTAGATTGCAAAAGAACATAGAGAACATTGATGTAACACATAATGCAGTGTTACAGATCCAAGAGAAAAAAAGAGCAAGTGAAATAAACTTATTGTTTATTGTGGTAGCAATACGATAATAAGTTTAAGTGGTAGCACTCGAGATGCCGTTTATTGTTAAATGACTGATTAATTAATTAATTGATCATCAGAGGAATTAATTAATTAATGGCTATTGGATATCTTAAACACGGGGATTAATTAAGTCTAATACTAGCCCCGACTCACCTAAAGAATAAAGAGGTAATTCGGTATTAATTTTCCAGTGAAATAAATTAAAACTTGTGTCTCAATTTTATTCTGGGCTGAATAAGAAAATCGAACACTAGGAGGCCAAACTTTATTCAAGCTAGTAGATCCCCGCTTGGCCCAATTAAGGGTTGAACTCCCTAAGTGGGCGTCCCGTCCTCATTCTCTTAAGCCTTTGGGCTTGGTCTGGTTTAATTATGTTTATGGATTTATTATTTAGGTATGTTTAATACCTAGTATAAATAATAAGACAGCCCTAAACCTAATTTATTATTCATTAACGTTAAATCAGAAAAGAGAAATCTGTGAGAGCAGAAGAGGGAGAAGGAGACGCCAACTTCGAAGAGGGAGAGGACTTGAAGATCGTTGCCATCCAACGTCAAGTCTTGCCGTGGGAAACAAGTTGGAAGATTCACTTTGGAGTCTCTCATCACCGAATTTCCAAATAGGACTCGTTCTCTTGTAATTGGCAGGAATGATTTTTGTATGTATTCGTTTGGTATCCGGAATTGGTCACGGACACGTGAATCATATATCAAATTATGGTTCCTTCAATTGGTATCAGAGCCGTGGTTCCAGAATTTCGGCTTTACCGGATAAATGAATAGTAAAATCACTAGGTTTATCGTTAGTTTGCCTGTTTCGTCGTCTTATCTTGGATGTTGTTTCTCGCTTTTGGTTTTGCCGTTTTAGTCGTTTTTGCACCATGAGAAAATCTGTGGTTAGTGTAGCTTTATGTTGTATTATGTAATGTACGGGTCGAGATCTTGGCGGATTTCACTCCGAGAATGGAAAAGTGGCAGCAGCAAGGCAGTGGCAGTGATGTCGCGTCTCCGCCACCCGCTAGGGTTCGGTCCCGATGTGTGTTGGAACGAATGTAATCCGATTCACTGGAGTAGCAACTCCGGGGTCTATGGTGTTCAATCCAAACATATTGTTGGTCGGAGCAGCATGTGGGCGAGGCGCGATGATCCCGACGATGGGCACACACGCAGTTCATCGCGATGGCGGCGTCCGCTTCGGCATTGACGCTACTGATCAGCCGCCTTTCGATGGAACCCTAGTGGGAATGCTAGGGTTAGGCAGACATCGATGAGGCTGTGGGATGGGGGCGTTGTCAAAAGCGGCGTGAAAACCTTAGCCCTGGCTTCTTCTCTGGCGGACGCTAGACGACGGCGGCAACAACAACGATGGAAGCTCTTCCACGACGGCAGCGGGAGTTGGTGGGGCAGGAGGGGTTAAGGTCATTGGTATTGCGAGAATTGCCAAAAGACGAAGCGGGAGTTTTTCGAAGACGAAGAGAATTGCCAAAAGACGAAGAATTTTTTTTGTAATCGATTAGAATTTCTTTTGTTTCTTTTGTAAGAAAATAGGCAGGGACGAACAGGTTCCAGTTTCCACGATAAGACGACATTTTTACGGTTTTTTTGTCGTTGAAAGCATGTCATGGATTTAATCACCGTTAAGGTGTTTTAGAGCATGTTTTTATTTGCATTATTTGCTTTAAATGCGTATAGAATATCATGCTAGGTGTTATCACATTTTCACTAAGCACAATTTAGAATTCCAAGCGAGCATGTTTTACTACATGATAACACTCATGTTTCCATGGTTTTTAGTGTTCATATTATGTCATTTTTATAGGAAATTGAGTGTGGATGATTGTTTTGTGCTTAAATTGCTTTATCTTGTTAAATATGTTACTTGCTCGAACTTTGATGATTTTTAAAGAAATATGGAGTTCTAATTTGGACTATTTGTCTGAAATAGAAGTTGTATATCGTCTCGATACGAGTTCTTGAGTGCAAACGGTTCGTAAATCCGAGTTTGAACGAGAAAGATATGGCTGAAACAAGAAAGTCCCGCGCAGTAGTGAATAGTGTCCGACGGGAATTTTTGGGATTTTATCTGTATTTTCGAGTTCTGTACTGTATTTATCCCCTGTGCCTATATATAGGTCCTTTTCCTGACCTAATAGACACATCTTTTTACCTCTCTTCACCTCATTTTCTCCTCTTTTCATATTTTTCAGTTTTAGAGTTAGGATTTTAATGTTTTCATAGATTAGATTTCTTTTCCTGCAAGATTCAAGATTCCAGCTGTTCATCCTGAATTCTTTTCGGGTTTTATCTATTTTATTTATTTTAATTGCTTTCTTTTATTTATGCTTTTATTTTATTTTATGATGTCTTGCTAGTTCTTTATCTGATTCTAGGGTTTGTAAATAGTTGATTGAATTTATGTGATTAATTTGTTAATACATTTTTGCCTTCCAGTTTATGATTCATAATTGCTGGTGCTTGATTTCTTGTGGATTATATGGCCAATAATTTGCATGTGTAGCTATTCGGTTTGAGACCTAGCGGAGATAACTATTTAGCGGATTGAGGAATGTATGATATGATTTTAACCTTGAGACCTAGCGGAGATAGGTGGATCATAGGGAGCTATTCTTGTGAGCTTTTGGGAGTTAGTAGATTTTCTTGAGACCTAGCGGAGATAGAGAATTTATTAATCTACTGTCATATGCTGCTCTAGCGAGAGTGTTTGATTATATTTGCGATCTCTCATCATAACTGGATTAAACTAGTAATTAGGATTAATAGGTTGATTATGTGAATTTGATTAATGAATTTATATCCCTAGGATCAGTCGTTTTATTTATCTGATTTTATTTGTTTTGTCTTGAGTTTAGTTTTTATTCTCCTTCATATTTTTGGTTGCCTGAATATTGCTATAGGAATTATTAGGAATACTTAGAGTAATTTCATTTATCAGTCCCTGTGGATACGATACTCGGTTACTGATTATTTGCTACAATTGCACCGTGTTAGTTGCGGTATTTGTTGCTAAGAAATTAGTGATCAACTTTTTGGCGCCGTTGTCGGGGACTGTGTAGAATTTACTTTAATATTTCTGATAGAACTTAGGCATTATTTCAGGCTTTTCTTTTTTTATATTTTTTTTATTTCATGGCTCCTGATGTTTGACTGATGTGTCCCTCAGAGTATAGGCGTATAGTGGAAGATCTGGAAAGATTGCTCGAAGAATCGGACAGGCGTGCACAACATCAATCATATTCAAAACTGTAGGATGCCGAGGAGAAAGATGAGGAGATTGGGAAAATAGCAGTTGATGAGCCCTCTACTCCAAAGGAGGATTTTAGCATCCCTCATATTTCTGCTGCTATAGAGCATGTTTCTATTCCTGCTCCTCCCAAGTCCGACTACAAGCTTGCTGCTCCATTCCCCTACTGCTTGGTCAAGCCACGTACTGGTGAAAAAATGGCCAAGTTCATGGAGATATCTTTGAAGCAGAATGATCCCGATTGCTTTATCGTTGCTTGTGTGATTGGTTGGCTTACCTTTTTAGAGGTTTACCTTCTTTTGATGCCCCTCTTTGTTTTCTAGCGTGTGGGGATAGGATGAGTCATGAGGTATCGTTGAGCTCTAGATGTTAAATTAAGCACTTGTTGGGAGGTAACCCAACTGTTTTCTTGTTTTTGTTTTCCTTTTCCTTTTTCGTTGGTTCTTTTTGTTTTCTTTGTTTTGTTTCCTTTGGGGAGATATCAGTTGAGCTTGGAAGATACTGATTTTGAGCTTCGTCCATATCATCACCACTGTGGAGCATATTTTTCTGTGAGTAGTGACGCACTTATCATCATCCCTCCAAACTTATTTTCGAACTTATGTTCTGTAATAAGTTTGGGGGAGGGAGTGAGAGTAGATATGTGTATCACTTTTATCTTTTTGTTGGCTTTATTGTTGTATCCTGCTTGGTTGGTGATGTGTGTTTGTTTTGTTTTTGAGTTGATTAATGCTCCATTAGATTTCTGGTGAGATGCCAATGATGATTTCTGTGAAAAAAAATTGGAATTTGATTTTTCTTTGATGATTTGAGCATAATTGGAACTAATTTGCATAATTCTAGAATGATTTTAACCTTGACTTTTAGACGTTGAATAAACCTGTGAGATTTTGAGCCATAACTTTTTTTCATACACAGTTTATTCTTTGTTGTGAATTTTGTCATGCATGTGGTGATCTTCTAGAACTTGCCATGGTTTCTGTGTTGAGGTTGCTGTTGTGCCCAGGATTAGGAGATGATTTTAGGCCATCTTTTGTTAGCCACAATTTTTCCCAAACACTGCCCTTAACGAAAAATTTATCCTTTGTTATCCACTTTGAGCCTATTTAGCTTTTATTCTTTAGCCGGATGATAGGGGTTGATGTAGTATATGAGAATCTTTGTGTGGTGAATATCATAGTGGGTTGTGAAAAAGAAGGGATGATATTGTGCTACTATTTACTCTTATAAGCTCTAGAAGGTTGTGAAGAAAAAAAAAAGAAAAAAAAAAGAAAAAAAAAGTATAAAGTCGAGTGTTTATTGAGAAATTTGTTAGAAAATCGACTTTGTGTGTTGGAAATAAATGGAGAGCATAAAAGAGTGTTTAGTTCTGTTTTGTGATGATTAAATCTCTTGAGTTGTATGATTATGGTGGCATAGTTGGGAGGAAGATGAAATTTATTCCATACTCGATTTGTGAAGTTATAAGGTTGGTGTTCTTAATTATTTTGAGTCACTTAGCCTATACTTCCCTATCTTAACCAATGTCCCTATATTATAACCCAAAGAAAAAGACCTTTTTGATCTTAGTCCTGACACACTATTAGCGATGGAGATTGTAGACGATTGGTAAGCTTATGGTAAGTGATTTATATTGCATTGAATTCGATGAGAGCATACACGTCCTATAAATTCCATCAACTTGAGAGTTGAGTGATACACATACCTTGTGAGATTCAATTGTTTGGAATGTTAAGGTTGATTTTGCTATATGTTGTGTTTATTGGTGAATTTTGTGCTTGATTATTGAAGATTTGCGAATTCCATTATCCTTTATTTTTCGGAGGCATCGATGAGCTAGATTTCTTACCCATTCGTGTTATTAATTGTGTTCTTCTCATTATTCGAGGACGAACAATGACTTAAGTTTGGGGAGAGTTGATAACACTCATGTTTCCATGGTTTTTAGTGTTCATATGATGTTATAGGAAATTGAGTGTTGGATGATTGTTTTGTGCTTAAATTGCTTTATCTTGTTAAATATGTTACTTGCTCGAACTTTGATGATTTTTACAGAAATATGGAGTTCGAATTTGGACTATTTGTCTGAAATCGAAGTTGTAGATCATCCCGATACGAGTTCGTGAGCGCAAACGGTTCATAAATCCGAGTTTGGACGAGAAAGATATGGCTGAAACAAGAAAGTCGCGCGTAGTAGTGAATAGTGTCCGACGGGAATTTCCGAATTTTGGGGAATTTTCGGATTTTATCAGTATTTTCGAGTTCTGTACTGTATTTATCCCTTGTACCTATATATAGGTCCTTTTTCTGACCTAATAGACACATCTTTTTACCTCTCTTCACCTCCTTTTCTCCTCTTTTCATATTTTTCACTTTTAGAGTTAGGATTTTAATGCTTTCATAGATTAGATTTCTTTTCCTGCAAGATTCAAGATTCCAACTGTTCATCCTGAATTCTTTCCGGGTTTTATCTATTTTATTTATTTCAATTGCTTTCTTTTATTTATGCTTTTATTTTATTTTATGATGTCTAGCTAGTTCTTTATCTGATTTTAGGGTTTGTAAATAGTTTATTGAATTTATGTGATTAATTTGTTAATACCTTTTTGCCTTCCAGTTTATGATTCATAATTCCTGGTGCTTGATTTCTTGTGGATTATCTGGCCAATAATTTGCATGTGTAGCTATTCGGTTTGAGACCTAGCGGAGATAACTGTTTAGCGGATTCAGGAATGTATGATATGATTTTAACCTTGAAACCTAGCGGAGATAGGTGGATCACAGGGAGCTATTCTTGTGAGCTTTTGGGAGTTAGTAGATTTTCTTGAGACCTAGCGGAGATAGAGAATTTATTAATCTACTGTCATATGCTGCTCTAGCGAGAGTGTTTGATTATATTTGCGATCTCTCATCATAACTGGATTAAACTGGTAATTAGGATTAATAGGTTGATTATGTGAATTTGATTAATGAATTTATATCCCTAGGATCAGTCGTTTTATTTATCTGATTTTATTTGTTTTGTCTTGAGTTTAGTTTTTATTCTCCTTCATATTTCTGGTTGCCTGAATATTGCTATAGGAATTATTAAAAATACTTAGAGTAATTTCATTTATCAGTCCCTGTGGATACGATACTCGGTTACTGATTATTTGCTACAATTGCACCGTGTTAGTTGCGGTATTTGTTGCTAAGAAATTAGTGATCACTACATGTGTTCTAGAATTGCATGCTTAGATTTTCCATGTCAACGTGATTTAACCTATAAACCTTTTGAAGTAAAAGACTAAGCGGATAATTTAATTTTTTTAAATAAAGTTGATATAGACCTCCACGGTTGGTTTAAGACAAAGTAGATTGATAATTGGTGTACACGTCCACACGAACGTGGCTTGCACTCGTTCTCAATTTGCAGCTTTTGTCAGTTAAACTTCTAAATTAAAAAAAATGATTTAATCTTGTGAATAAGTGGGAGTTTTGCATGTAAACGTTCACACTATCGTGACTTGCATGTTTTAATTCCTGCGAGTTATTCTAGGAAAGATTAAAGTAATTATTTTAACCTTGTAAATAGTGGGAGCTTCTCGTGTAAACGTCCACACGAACGTGGCTTGCACGGGTTAGTTTGTCATGGATTATTCTAGGAGGGGTTAAAATAAAAGATAGTCATAAAGTTGACTAAACTGTGGTCATAGCTTAGGCATTTATTTCAAGTACAACTCCCCAACGGAGTCCCTTCTTGAAGTTGCGTGGTCTAGTTAAGGTCCGTTTATTGATCATGCAAGTAATTTAAAGTTTAAGAAGCAACATTTAGGTAATGCAAATAATTCGATCAGACCCAGTTCTCCGCTAGAAGTGAATTCCCTAATGTGATCGCCTTTATAATCAATATCTCCATTTTTCACACTTTGTGTGCTTAATCACTTTAGATTTCGACAGTTGAGCCATAATTCATGAAATAAAACCATTTGGATGTAATCAAAAGTCTTTTCACGTGGTTTCCCATGTTCATAGTTAAACTAGAGGAGCAAAGACTCAGAGCTGTCGTTTTCAAAGCTGGCCAGTTCAGAGCTGGCCTTTTCAGAGCTGGCAATTCGTCCAGCATTTTAAACATTTCACAGATAAGGATACGATCGTAAGCAATCACAATGACAACACTCCCTCTAGCATCGACCGGACAAATCACGTTTTACTTACTTACAATTGTGTTGCAACAAAACTCATAATTTTTTGCATAATCAAGAAACATATATCAAAAGTAAAACAAGAATAACCACCATTCAATCACTAACCCGAAATTCACATCGAAAACCATCTTCTCTTCCACAAATTCATAAAAAAAATCGCAAGTATCCAAGAGCAAATTAAGAATAGCGTGACCAATTTCCCAATTGAAAACATGCAACAAAACAAGACACCCCCCACACTTAAAGAAAGCCATGTCCTCAGGGCACAAAATAAAAAGAGTTAGAATACGTCCCTGATCTTTGGCGATGAAAACTGAAGCGCTGTGGGAGCGGCGAAATGTCGGGTTTGCGGTCTTCGGCAGAGTGTAAATGTCAGCGCTGGTCCTTTTCAGAGTGGAAATTCAGATCTGGAAGTGGACTTTTCAGCGCTGGCATTCTTCAGCGCTGGTGGCAAAGTCAGAGTAGAATTGCAACGCTGGAAACAAAAACATTAACACCCAGAATCAAAGCAACCGAACAAGCAACCAAAAACAAGGAAAACAAAAAAAATGGAAAGCAAAGAACAAGAAAAAATAAAAAACTAAACCAAACCAACAGTGGGTTGCCTCCCACCAAGCACTAGTTTTAAAGTCATCAGCCCGACTTAGAGGAACCCTTAACCAAAGTCACTGTGAAGCGTCAGCTGCATTAGTCCCTGTGAAAGCACGTCTTCTTCAATTGCAGCTGCGGGTCCTCTTGATGAGCAAACATCGCTCATCACATTCAACATTCTCTCGATCCAAGAGCTGGATCGCAAGCTCTCCTCTTTCTTTTCCTCCACGAGCATTACTCCTTGCACTCCTTGCATGACACCATCCTTGCATTGTAGCATTTCAGTCCATCCTTTTTCAACTGCGGCGTCCTCTTTCAAGCTAGACGGTAATTCATGAACTGCATTGACATCGAGTGGCAGCTTGTCCAAAAATTCATCTTCGATGGCCATCTCATCTAGCAGGTTGTCAAGAAATTCTTGTATTATTTCGTCCTCTTTCAGGCATGTGCTCATCAATTTCTCCTCAGCAGAATTATGGCAGGTGCTCACCAGAACTTTTCTCAGCTCTGACGCCAGTCTCAGCTCTGGCGCCATTATCAACTCTAGCATCCTTCTCAGCTCTGGCGCTCTTCTCAGCTCTGGCGCCCTTTTCAGCTTTGGCACTCTTCTCAGCTCTGGCGCCATTTTCAGCTCTGGCGCCCTTTTCAGCTCTGGCGCCATTTTCAGCTCTGGAGTTCTTATCAGCTCTGGCATCCTGGTCTGCTCTGTTACCTTCTTCTGCTCTGGTACCGTAGTCTGCTCTGGTACCGTTATTAGCTCTGGCATCCATGTCAGCCCTGGTACCCTAGTCTGCTCTGGTATCCATGTCTACTCTGGGAGAGCAGTAATAGCTAAAGCCTGATGAGCTTGCAGAGGTTGACCATGAAGTTTTCCAGACTGCTGCTACTGCTGCAATTGGTTCAAAGTGCCCGACAGCTGCCCCACAGTGGTCTCAAGTCTTTTTATGGTTGTGGACTGAGATTCTATATTCTGCTTGGTCATCTCCATGTTCTGCTTGCTGATCTCCATGAAATACTGCAAAGTCTCCTCCATAGACTGTTTCGGCGGTGGCATCTGCTGCGCATTCTGGAAGTTTTGCGGTTGAAAGTTCCCTTGCTGCCGAGGGAATGACTGAAACTGTTGCTGAAAATTCTACTGCGATGGGAAATATTGTTGTTGTTGTTGATATCCCATTTGGGGCGGTCGATGGAATTGATTTTCTCTGAAATTTTGATTTCCCCATCTAGTGTTCGGCTGACCTCTCCATCCACCATTGACGTTCTGTTGCCCCTGATTATAGCTCTGCCCAACTTGCGGTCTGCTCTAGAGTCCTTGTGCGGCATAGACTTTCGCTTTGCCCTCCGGTGTAAACTCGCCCATTCTGTGACACTCGTTGATTCCATGGCTGAAATCTCCACATATGCCACAAGGCTCGACATTCTGCACAGGGACGGGAGGAGTTTCCATCTTGCTCATCTTGAGCTGCTGTACTTCTCTCATAATTGAAGCTAATTGTATCTACAGCTCGCCAGTTTGTGAAACAGCGCTGGCCTCGACCTTCTTTCCACGGACCGACTTTTGTTGAGAACTCTCGGCTAAGGTTTTTTAATATTTTCTTTAACTCATTTGCCGTCTTCCTAGCAATGTTTCCTCCTGCCATGCTGTCCACTATGAATTGGGCCGTCTGCACTTGCCCATCGTAGAAAAATTGCATCAACATCACATTGGTAAATTGATGTTGTGGGCACTGGCGGAGGAGTTCTTGAAACCTCTCCCAAGCCTCATGCAAAGGCTCGTCCGATCCTTGGGTGAATTTCATGATTTGAGAATTGATCTCCCGTATCTTGTGATTCGGATAGTACTTTAGCATGAACTTCTCACAAGCTTCACACCAAGTAGTTATGGAGTTGGGCGGCAGAGATAGCATCCACGTCCTCGCCCGATCTTTAAGTGTATAAGGGAAATACTTAAGCTTTAGTTGATCCTCCGTAAGATTCAGCAGTGGGATGGTTTGCACTTGAGTGCAAAAATCGTGGATGAACTATAAGGCGTCCTCACTCGGCATCCCGTGGAACAGAGGTAGCAAACTTGAATCGTTCGGCTTCAACTTGTAATTTCTGACTGCGGTGGGGAGCACAATAACCGAGGTGTTAGTGTCCCCTATGACGGGCCTGGTGAAATCTCCCATGTACTGTAAGTTGTCTTGCGCCATCTCTTATTTGTTGAGGTTGGCACGCTCTTTAACTTCCTCTTCTTTGGGCAGCTCTGCAGGCTCTTCTTCTTCCTCTTCTACGGACTGCTCTGTATGGTCCGAGACAGAGCTCGCTGGCAGCTCTGTAAGTTTTTCTTCTTCCTCTTCTACGCTCTGTCCTGGAAAGTCAGAGTCAGATCCAGAGCCAGAGTAGAAACCGTCAGCTCTGGCACGTTCCTTTCCTTCAGAGTCAGAATCGTCTGCTCTGTCCTCAGCGAAAACTCATTTTTAGCTATTCTCTCTGAAAATCCCTTCGCTCGTACTGTGCAATGGAGACACAAGTTTGCCTTTTAGACTACGGCGTCTCTGCATGCACAACACTAAATAAACGGATTAAACACACCGGGTGGAAGGAAAAGTAAAAACAAAACGTAAGTAAAGAAAGCAATAAAAAACTGAAAAGAAAGTGACACAACTAAACGCCTAAAACCTTCCCCGGCAACGGCGCTAAAATTTGACTCAACTAGAAACATCTCTAGATTGACTTGCAATAGGACAAGGACACTCTAGCAGTGGTAAGTTAACCCAATGTCGTCTCTCAAGGAAGATCCTTAAGGCCTTTTAATTATGTCACAAGAAAGCAGTAAACTTTGATTATTAAACTAAGACTTATAATTAAAAACTCAATTTAAAACTAAACTTAGAATCAACTAGGCAAAATAAACTATTAAACCCTAGGCAAGATTAAACGATTAAAGAAAATGAACTAAGAATTTAAATACTTGTAAATAAAAGCTTCTAATCTAATTGACATAAACTAAATTGCATAATTTAAAGGAAAGCATAAACATAATGAAATTGCATAATTGAAAGCAAGGCATAAACGAAAGTGCAGAATTGAAATAGCATAATTGAAAGCAACGCATAAACATAACAAAGCAAGTAAATTAAAATAAATACGGAATACCATAACTTCTCGAAGGTGCAACCACTGTCACTTGATTACAAATTCGAAAGGAAAATTAAACAAAGCTAAACTTAAAATCTAACTAGAACAAAAAGTAACGAAAATTTGAAGAACTAAGAAAACTCAAAAAATTAAGAAAGCTTGAAAAATCTAAGTCTTTGGCTGCCTAGCGGAAGAATGACTCTCAAAAGACGGAACAAAGATTAGGGCAAAGATTGATTATTACAATGAATATTAAGACCCTATTTATAGACTTAATTCCAACCTTAATTACCATCAAAAAGGCCTTGCAAAACTGGACTTTTAAAGATAAGCATCGTGAAATAAAAGGAAAGTCCAGTTGGCAGCGTGCTCTGCAAGTAACGCTAGCTCTGGCGAATATTTGCTAACTCTGGAACCGTGTTAACTCTGGCGATCAAGGCAGAGCTGGAAGTACGCTCTGGAAAGTTCAGCTCTAGCGAGTCAAATCCGCTCTAGAAAGTTCAGCTCTGTAAAGTGGTAGTCTGCTCTGGAACATTCAGAGTTGGAGATAAAGTCAGCTCTGGAGAAATATGTTGACTCTGGAAAAATATGTTGACTCTGGCATGTAAAGTCAGCGCTGGTGACTAAACTTCAGCTCTGTCGAGTTTTAGCTCTGCTCTGACAAGTTTGTTCTGCTCTGGAGAATTTAGCTCTGATAGTGAAGTTCAGCTCTGGAGATGGTCGGCTCTGACTATGACATTTCAGCTCTGCTCTGGCACGGACTCTTCCGCTCTGCTCTGGCACGGGCTTTTCTGCTCTGGCGCGGGCTTTTCTACTCTGGCGCGGGCTTTTCAGCTCTGGGCACCAGTTTGCGCCTAAGTACGCAATTCTGACCCAAAATCTCCAACATCACACTCTTCCATCTATAAAATCAGAATCTCCTGCAAAGCATCAAACAACACCATAAACGCACCAATTTCTAGGATATTTAACTCAAAATAAACACATGCAAACCCCCAAATTAAGAACAATTAAGCATAAATCAATGAATCAATCGTAGATCTAGATGATCTAAGGGCTGAAAATGGTTCATGTTTTATATCTTAGGAGGTCTTTTTATTTTATATATATATATATATATATATATATATATATATATAGAGAGAGAGAGAGAGAGAGAGAAATGTTCAACAGATAATGCTAAATATTTAGATAATAGAGAATTCGTGAAACAAAAACGAACAGATCTATAATTTTGATGAACAAATCAATATACCTCATGAACAACATTTTGCCTTGGGTTTGAATTCTATTGGTGGCGAGTTTTTCTCTGTTTTTACTAAACACGTCTGTTCATTAGTTATGTTGATCTGTTCGTAAAATATATAGATTTGTTCATTCTCTCGAAAAAGATAATTCTCTATTGAACCCAACCCTATATATATATATATATATATATATATATATATATATATATATATATAATATTAAGAGATATAGTAGGATTCGCAGTATAATTATTTTTATAAATTTATTGTTGTATAGATAGGTTTATAAATATGATAGGTTCAAATTTTTGATGCGACGTTAATGTGAAGCTATCAATGAGTTGTTTCTTCAAAAAACCAATACCACCACTCTAAGTTTTTTTGATAAACTAACAATATTAAATAAATAAATTCAAGACCGCACTACAGGGGCTCGAACCCAAGACCTTTGATCTTGAGCATTAACTCCTTACCGCTTGACCAACACACAGACACCACCACTCTAAGTTAGAGGATTTGAAAAGCGAAAAAACGGTGAGATTTATTTACTAGTTACCTAGTTGGGTCGAAAAGGACTAATTGATAGCCTATTAGCATGTACCCCTTTAGGTAAGACCCGTCGTAATATATCATTTGATAAATTGATATTAATTTAATATAACATTAGGTAATTAATAAGAGTGGAAAGGCTATCTTGGTACGTAGGATTAAAAAAATGCAAGAACATTTTGATGATGAAACTTTAGATCGATCTACTTATCTAGTTGGCTTAAAAAAAATCTACTTATCTAGTTATTCGCAATTAGGTCAAATTTATCAATTGTTCAGACTCTATTGACTCCTGAGAGCATCTCCAATGCATTGGTGCTTAGAAGGGGTCTTAGATGGTGGTCCCCACCTAAGACACACCCCTCTCCAATGCATTGGGTCTTAGAATGTATCTTAAATCCTTATTTCCACAAAATTCACATATTTACACTTTTATTTTTAAATTCCAAACTTCATTAAAATTAAAATTCAACATTATAATAAAAATAAAAATTACATTATTTAAATAATAAAGAAATTACATAATTTAAATTTTATTTTAAAATTTAAAATTTTATTAAATTTAAATATTCAATATTGCATCAATTAAAATAAAATATAGAATTTTAAAATTTAAAATATTACAATAACTAAACATCTTGTGAAAAAATTAAAATAATTAAAAACCAAAATAAGAAAACAAACAAAATAATTAAAAAACCAAAATAATTAAAAACCAAAATAATTAAAAGATTTAAGCAAATTTCGATTTTTTTTAAATGGGGCGCGTCCTCTGGACACGCCAACCATTTCTCTTCTTCGCCTCGGATCTCCGCTAAGCATCGGCTTCGACCCCCTTTGGTTCTCCAATGCAGCGCAACTGAGGAAGCACCGGGTCGACGCCTCCTTCGCAACGAGCATTGGAGATGCTCTCATGATTTTGAGTTGTGTAAATACATTCTATATTTGTTAAGAGTGCGTTTGCTTTGCAGGGAAATATGAAAAAAGATATATTTTCACCTATTTTTTTTTTATTATTTTTATATATTTATTATAATAGAAAATATTTTTAGACATGATGAAATATTTTTTTGAGTAACTCATTTTCTCTTCAATATTGGATAATATTATCTTTGAGTAGTGGTGTGAAAATATTTTTCAATATTTTCTCATCTTTTCATCTCTAATAAATATATGATAAAAAAAGATAATATTTTCTTATCTATCATTTCATCGGTTTATATCATGTAATAGACGAGAACTCTTATTTCTTTTGCGGAGTTTTGTTCTTTTTGTAATAAAATTTTATTTATATATCTTTTCCATCATTTTTCAATAAAAATTTTATTAATTATTTTTCAATGAAAATGCACCCCAAAAAGATAATTAAAAAGGTAACGACCTTCTTTTATGCCAAAATTTATTTAATATGTGGGCCAGGGAAAATCTACATGGGTGCATGGGGTACAATTGTACCCCCCAAATTATTTATTTATTTTATATATATATATATATAAAAGAAATACAAGAAAAACTAAATTGTTTAATATTTTACAGTGATTTGTTATATTAATTTGTTAAAAATTTGTGTTATTTTTATCACATTTTCCTTTCTTATTTAATTTTTAATGTTGAATTTAAATCATTCCTCGAGTTAAAGTAAATATGAAATTAGTTTATTTTTTTAGAAGATGAAATAATTTATAAAAAAAAAACGCATAGAAGTAGGTCTTTATATATTTTCAATGTACTTGTTGCTGAATTAATGGAAATACGAACAACTATTTATATATTAAGGGTGCGTTTACTTTGATGGATAAATTTATCATGAGAAAAAGAGGAATAACAAATATTTTTGTCTTGAAATGCCTCATTTCTTTTCTCATATTTTATACAAAAGAAAAGTTGACAATTTTCCCTTCCTTATTTTCACTTCAACGAGAAATAATATTATGTGAAATTTATTGAGATTTTACTTGAATATAGAAAAGAACTATAGCTCAAAAAAATTTGGCTCAAGGGCTCCTCCCCCGAATCCAGTGCAAATATTTTTTCAACGCCATAATTCAATGAAATCTGCCACGTAAATAAGAAATCTTGGATCCGCGGCATCCGCCCCTCACATGGGCATTCTAGTTAGCTTCTGTACTATGTATTGTAAAATATGATTAGAAAGTTACTTTCATTAGCGAGTAGTACTAATTAATGTAAAATAAATCACATGTCCAAAGTAATCAATGTTGAGATTTTGATAGTGGGGGCAAACCATGTCCACAACGTTAAAGAAGTGGCACACATTAGGTTTTGTCATTGCCCACTTGTTTAGTTTGGCTTCTTTTATAAATATTATAAATGACTGAAAAGTTAGTTGAATTAATTTATTAGAATTCTTGATTTTATTTGATGGTTATCAATCGCTTAGTTGGTGCATTTTGTCACAATATTTTATCTTATAGTATTAGTAATTTTGCGCCCAAGCGATATATGAGTATATTTTAAAATAAATAAATAATATTTTAAAATAATTTTATATTTAAAATATAATTATTTATTGAGAAAAAAATTTAGATGCCACACATCCAAATATATGCGGCTGGGTCAACCCGCCTTGACCCGACTTGTCTGCCACCGTCTATAAAAAACAAAAAAATAATTATTTTATTGTGGTTGAGGTCTTTTACCGAACAGTTGATGTGTAGCGGGTATTATTTTTTTCGATGTAAGAACTGAATTTTTAAATATGGGAGTAATTCCATTAGAGCATCCACAATGCTTGTTGCTTAGAGGGGTGTCTTAGGAGTGGGCCCCACCTAAGACACACTCCTCTCCAATGCATTGTGTCTTAGGTGGGTGCTTAAATCCCCATTTCCACAAAATTCATATTTCTACACTTTTATTTTTAAATTCCCAATTTCATTAAAAATAAAATTAAACATTACAATATTTTAAAGACATAATTTAAATACAATAATAATAAAAAAAAATTAAAAGAATTTTCTAGGGCTCAATCGGACCAAAACGAGACCAAATGTGCTCCTTCAAGTCCAATGTGAGGCGAGCATGCATCTCTGCGTCTCGCATGGATGCTTGTCGTGCAACAAATGCACGAAAATTCGGCGGAGCACCGACATGAGGTTGAGATGCGGCGCTACTCGAAGCTTCGTCGGCGTCTTCTTCCCACACTGCGTTGCTTGCTCGCCTTCGTCTTCGATGATCATGTCATGCAAAATGATGCACGTGAACATGATGTCGCTCATTGCCTCCTTGCTCCAAAGACGCGCTGGGCCTTTGACGATTGCCCAACGAGCTTGAAGGACGTCGAAGGCTCGTTCAATATCCTTGCGAGCCGCTTCCTGCATCACTTTGAACCTCTTCCCTTTCGGATCCGTCGGATGTGTAGGACTCTTCACGAATACAGGCCAATTGGGATAGATGCCGTCAGTCAAGTAATACCCACTTGTGTAGTAGGCGTTGTTGACTTGATATGTGACCGGCACCCCCATTCCTTGCAGCCGATCGTTGAACAACGTCGAGTTGTTGAGCACGTTGATGTCGTTGTTCGAACCAGGAGTCCTAAAAAAAGCATGCCAGATCCATAGATCTTGCGAGGCGACGGCTTCGAGGATGATGGTCGGTTCCCCCTGATCGCCGCGAGTGTATGCGCATTGCCATGGCGTTGGACAATTCTTCCACGCCCAATGCATGCAATCAAGGCTCCCTAGCATTCCCGGGAAGCCGTGCTTCGCTTCGTGCATTGCTAGAAGTCGTTGGCAGTCAGCGGAAGTCGGCCTCCTCAAGTACTCCGCGCCGAAGAGTTGAATAATGACACGACAGAATCTCCGCAAGCACTCCAACGATGTGGACTCTGCAATCCAGAGACACTCGTCGTATTGGTCCGCTGCCCCACCGTTAGCTAGCATACGAACAACGACAGTGCATTTTTGCAATGGCGTGAAGTCGGGCCTCCCAAGTGCATCCG
This sequence comes from Salvia miltiorrhiza, assembly GCF_028751815.1. Classification (NCBI taxonomy): domain Eukaryota; kingdom Viridiplantae; phylum Streptophyta; class Magnoliopsida; order Lamiales; family Lamiaceae; genus Salvia; species Salvia miltiorrhiza. The sequence goes on from NW_026651531.1 coordinate 488,379, forward strand.
TGCGTTGTTGGAAGTATGGATCGGAGGCGACGGCATTAACGATGCGCAAAAACAATGCACGACGCATCCGAAAATGACGGCGAAAGATGTTGTCGGGGAAGACCGGATTTTCATCAAAGTAATCCGCGTGCAAACATACAGCACCGGCTTCACGGTCCCGACGAATGAAAGCCTTCTTCCGCGCACCTCATCGGCGACGACGAGGTTGCTCTTCTGGATCACCAATATCTTGAACAATTTGGTTAAATTGTTGTACAAGATTGGAAAATTCTTCAGCACGTCGCTCGTCCTCGTGGCTTGATGAGGAGGAAGACATTTTTTTTAGAATTTTTTTTGATGTGGAGATGTGAAATGAATGAAGAAGAGTGGTGATATATATAGATAAAAGGAAAAAAAAAATGAAAAAGTCGAATTCGGCCGTTTGATTCAACGGTCATTTTATTAAAAAAATAAAAAAAAATTTACAAACGGTCGAAAATTCAAAAAAGAATCGAATTAATTTTTTTTTAATAGGCGCGTCCGCCGGACGCGCCATACACTTCCGCCTCTCGCCCCGGGTCTTCGCTTCGCCACCCCTTCGAACCAGGACGGGTCTCCAGCGCGCGGCGTCTTCCTTCGTCCCGGCTCGACCCGCCCTTCAATCTCCGCGCTGTGGATGGCCTTAGAGTTGTGAATTTCTATAAGAAAGAAAGGAGAAAGAAAAAGTAAGATACCAAATTGAGTGTTCTGCTATGTTGCTCTGCTCTGGCTGTCTGCTCTGGATGCTCTGCTCTGTCTGCTCCGCTCTGCTTTGAGTGCTCTGCTCTGGCTGCTCTGCTCTACTGCTTTGCTATGCTGCTCTGATCTGGCGTTGGTGCTTAGGTCTGGCTGCTCTGCTTTGCTGCTCTGCTACTTTGCTGCTCTGCTCTGGCGCTGTTGCTCAACTTTGGCGAGTCGGTTCTGAACGAATCAGCTCTGGAGTGTTTCCTTTTTATCTTTTGCGTTTTCTTAGGGGAGGGTGAGTTCTCACCTCCTTGGGTTGTAATCTTTGTTTGGGTATCAGGCACTTCTAGTGCCGGTGCTCTTGGTAATACAATTTTTTTCTGATAAAAAAAAAATGAGTTGAACTTTTATTGGTTGAAGTGAATTAAAGATAAAGAGTTATTATTATTACTTTTTTTTAACATTAACACAAGTGTTCAATGTTGCAGTAGATAAAAACATTAGTAAATAAAATATATTAGGTATTTTAAACAATAAATAAATTAATTTAACTATTAATAATACTAATTAAGTAATTGATAAAACATAAAATTAAAATATGGTGTCGTTTTATGTAAATTATGTATTACTTATATTGTAAAAATATGTATATTATCATTACAAATATATTAATTTTATATGGCCCAAAAGCCAAATATTTATAAGCAAACCAGAATAAGAGGGGCAAAGAGTCGAAAAAATAGTTGGGCTGAATCTATTTATAATATTGGAAATTTCATAGTATTTAAATTTTGTATACTATTTTAAAAAATAGTTTTATTATTATTTATGGAACAATATATATATTTACAGCTCAATTATATTCTTTGATCAGCTTATACTTTGTGTCGTTTTATAGATACATATGAATATATGAATATGAATTACAAATTTCGAGGTGCAAATAAATAATGAATTGTTAAAAATTATAACTATTAAATATAATGAATGTGAAAATATATAAATAAATAATAGATATTTGGCCACTTAATAAATAGGAAATAGTTAAGATTTAATATTCATTCCAACGACTCATTTAATGTTGCAGATTTGCAAACCCGTCAAATCTGCAAATCATGTTGGATAGAGTAACGCTTATATATAGGATCACATAGAGGATGTGTTTTTACCGCAAGTATGTAAGAATGGTGTTCAAAACACTGTTCATCCAGTCATGTTTCTTGGTCGAATACAATATAATACAACACAGAAATATAGATAGATGGAAGATGAATAAATATCTCATACTTGGTTGTTTTCGACCGCTTGGAACATTTAAAAAAAGGTAAAGGGAACAGTTCGCTATCATAAATTAGTTTGAATATAGTTATTGATTTTAAGTGCAATACAAATTGTAAAGAAGTTAATTAATGATGTCATAGTGTATTAATATTATTTTCTTAATTATCATTTGCAGAGATGAATTCAAATGGGATATAGTGCCGAGGTTCACGGTGTAGATGGAGAATTTTAATCCTTAATATGACATTAATGTCATAGAATAGAAATATAGACCCAAGTTTATAATTTAGGGTTTAGAGTGCAGCTGAAATATTAGAATTAGAAAATTGAAAACATATTAAATTAGAATGAAATATAATGAAAAAAAAAAATCATAATTGGGTTATATTTTATAATACTGAGTATTACTTATACAAAAAGAAAAAAAAAACTATCGTATAGAAACTTATATTTTTGTAAACTTATAACCTGATTAATTTTACAACTTATAAATTTTTAAAGAGCTTTTTTTCCAAACACTTTGAAAGACCTTATAAGCACTTGAATAGTATTTACAGAGTATTTGGTTGAGCTTAGCTGTAAGATAAAAAACTTAAATATTAAAATATATGAAATTTACATGCCGTGCTACGCACGGGTGCTCCACTAGTATTATAAATGACTGAAAAGTTAGTTGAATTAATTTATTAGAATTCTTGATTTTATTTGATGGTTATCGATCGCTTAGTTGGTGCATTTTGTCACAATATTTTATCTTATAGTATTAGTAATTTTGCGCCCAAGCGATATATGAGTATATTTTAAAATAAATAAATAATATTTTAAAATAATTTTATATTTAAAATTTAATTATTTAATGAGAAAAAAAATTAGATGCCACACATCCAAATATATGCGGCTGGGTCAACCCGCCTTGACCCGACTTGTCTGCCACCGTCTATAAAAAACAAAAAGATAATTAGTGTATATAATTGCTTAATTTTTTTTTATTTTTAATGATAAATATTGATTATGGTTCATTATATGATAATATTTCTTATTTTTGTAGCCGATAACTCATAAGCCTGATTATAAAAATTCATTCATATCTGTAAACATTATTGATATTTTGCGATGTGTGGTCATATGAACGCATAAGCCTCGATCTATTGTTGTTTGTTTATAAAATTTAGATCAATGACCACATTGGAAATATGAAAATAATAATAAGTGATATTGAAAAATAAATATTGAGTGAAAATAAGATTATGGTAGCAAATGTGATTTTAGCAAACAACTATTGTAGTTTTTATAGAGAGGTGAATTATAATATATACTCACTCCGTTGCAATTCAATAAGCCATAAGGTTTGGGCACAGATGTTAAGAAACGAATAATTTATAATAAAATATGAGAGATTGTTGGGAAGCTTGTGGAATATCATAATCCTTGTTTTGATGATACCAAAATGCATAGGTCTTACTTGTAATAGACTAGAACGGTTTTCAACTCAAGTGTTAGAGTTCGTTTCTAGTTTAACTTGTGGTTCTGAAGACTGAAGACTGAAGGACGAAGGACTGAAGACTAAAGACTGAAGATACCAACTGAAGTTTCAGTTCGGAACTTATTACTTAATGCGTGCCGCGTGGACTCAGCGGACTGATACTAAAGTCAAGTATCAGTTAAACATTCTTCCTCGGACTGAACTTCCAACGTTCAAAGGAAGCCACGTACTCACAAAAGTACAGCCGCATTAAATGCAGAGATCTCAGGATCTTCTTATCTCTGCAGAGGTCATTCCTATTTGGTGGCTACTTTACCAGAGACGTCACATCTCCTGCCCTTCAAGAGAGCCGTTTCCACCAAACAAGGAACCTCGAAGATTGAAGCCTCAGCCCAAATTCGAAATGCTTTCCAACGGAAGAAATCTTGAAGACGTTCTCCGCCAACGGATCTATTCAAGACCTCTCCTATAAATAGCGTTCGAGGATTACTTCAATCTTCACCGATTCAACGACATAAGCTCAAGCTCTGCCAAAATCGCTACTCAGCCTAAAGCTTAACCTCCCCAAAGCTTGAATCGAAGAAGAGAATTCCAAAGCCAAAATCAGTCACTGCTGATTACATATATTCTCTTAGACCTTAGGCAAACCTCTGTTAACCCAGAACCCTAGGTCAAACTTGCTCTAAAGAACTTGTTCTTTGAAGTATAGTTCGCAACCGTTCAAACCTCCTTTCAAGAAGAAAGAGTAGAGTGTTTGAGTGATTCGGAGTTTAGGAAGGTACTCTAACTCTGAGAAATCTTAGCGCGGGTTGTGCTAAGTGTGAGAAATCCGACACGAGTGAAGTGTGGGTGCTGAAGAAGTGGTTTCTTCAGTGGTACGGTTTTGTGCACCCGGCAAGCACACGGTTCGGTTGCAATGCACCAGTTAAGCACTTGCGGAGTGGATTGTTGGTCTGATCAACCGACCGTGGATGTAGGAAAGTATTTTCCGAACCACTTAAAAGTCTCTGTATTATTTACAGCTTTCAGTTTTACATTCTTATTTGTGTTGTTTCAATTGATAAACTGAATTTTGAATAACTGCAAAGAGAAACCTAAGACTAACAACGTGCTCAACCGAGGCTATTACGAAACTAAGTTTATTTCTACAGCGTATGATATCAGTCTGACTGATCTATCCTCTGATAGTCAGGAAGAGTGTTATCATCTCTGTTTTAGCAAACTCGACTGAAGCCCTTACGTGCATCAGTTATGTTCCAGTAACTTAACTGATAACTCCTTACTGAAGAGTTTTCAGTATCAGTCGTCAACCCTGTTTGGTCAAAACTCCTTTCAGTTAACAGGTGTCATAGTTTGCGTGTAAAGTTTCATTTAGATCTCTATCTTGAGATCCCTCTCAGTTTGAGGAAAGAAAAATAGCCCATAGGTGTATTCTCCCCCCCCCATACACCTATTCGAGACCCTTCGGACCTAACAATTAGTATCAGAGCAGGTTGTTCGCAAGAACACTCTGTTTCTGATTAGGTTCTAATTGAACTAGATCCTTTTTCTCAAAGGTCTCGAAAAAGTTTTCTCTTTCAAATTGTGCTTGCTAATTGCTCTATCTGCTGTTAACTGTTCTCTCTTTTTTGATGGAGACTAACCACAACAGATTATCTTCTCTACCTATGTTTAGTATTGAAAAATACGACATATGGAAGTTTCGGCTTGAAAGCTTCCTTACCGCCCAACATTGCCGAATATGGGAAGTCATCACCAATGGATCAATTACCATCACCGAAACCGTCAAAAGGGTTCCTGTTGATCCACATCAGGATCCTTACGATGAGGTCCAGCCCAAGAAAAAGGCAGACTTCTCCACAGAAGAAAGGAAGCAAGATGAGCTAGACAACCTCGCCAAAAGCATCATCTCCGATATCGTTCCTGACAAGCATGTCATGAAGATCATGAAGTGCGGAACTGCAAAGGAGATGTGGGACATTCTTGAAAGAATGTGCATAGGTTCCGAGGAAATCAAGGAGAATAAGCTTTCCATAGCTTGCCAGAAGTTCGACTCCTTCCTCATGCTCAAGAATGAATCTGTCGAAGAGATGGAACTCAGATTCAATCAAATCCTGAATGAAGTTCAATCTATCTCGAAAGATAAGTATACTCAACGAGAAATCAACTTGAAGATTATTCGAGCACTGCCACGAGGAGAATGGCAGATTTACTCAGTCGCTCATCAGTATAAGCCTGGATTCAGTCAGCTCCCGACAAACAAGCTTTTCTCTGATCTCATGGAAAATGAGTTCGATCTTCAGAGAAATCTTGGAATCAAGAAGGCTGGAGGATCAGACGAAGATGGTCTATCAACCTCAAGAGGAGCAGCACTGAAAGCTTCTGCGAGAGAAGGCAAGAAGCAAATCAAAGAACCAGCGGAACTCAACCCTGAGGACTTTTTCAGTCAATATGCTTTGTTGACTAAAAGATTCAACAAGATGGAGTACAAATTCCGCAAGTACAGAAGGTTCCACAAGCAGCACAACAAAGGAAAGGAAAGAGAAAGCAACTCCAGACATTCCACTGATCGAAGCGGAGAAAGAAAGTCAGCCGCTTACGAAATCAAAGACATGGAATGCTTTGGATGCAGAAAGAAAGGGCACTTTCGAAATGAATGCCCTAAACTGACTCAATCTGAGCGCAAAGAGCTGAAAGCCAAGAAGGATCGCAGGTTTACAAAGAAGAAAGCGATGGTTGCTGACGATGCTGAATCTTCCGAAGACACATCAGAATCATCCGACGTCGACTCCACCAGCTCAGACGATGAGAGCCAAGCCCTGATGGCCAATGAATCTGAAAGCGTGGCTGATAACAGCTACGACAATGGAATGAATGGCTCAGAGGTAATCTCTCATTCAAAGACTCCTTATACTGATAACTTCCTGATGTTTTCAGGATACCACTCAGAATCTGGAGAAAGCTCATCAGATAAAACTGACGAGTTCAATCAGCTCATGACTGATCACTGTCAGTTGAGGAAAATGTTCGAAGATATCCTCAAGTAGAATCAGAAAATGGAAAAGGAGATCAATGATGAACGAGCTAAGAATCAGACAATCATCTACTTTCAAGATGAAACTTGTCTTGATCAGCTAATCATGGAGAACAGCCGACTGGAAGAAAAGCTCAGAATCTCCAACTCAGAATGTGATAGAGCAACTCATGAAATCAACAGGCTCAATCACAAACTGGAAGAAACAGTCAAAGACTGCATGATGAAGTCTTCCATGATGAGCAACTTTCCATCAAAAGGCCTTGTTGAAAGCATTGGAGGAAAGGTTGCAGTTGATAAAGGAAAGAATGTCATGATCAATTCAAAGGACGATACTTCTGAAATCACCACATCAGAAGAATCAAGAGATCATGATATGGATGAAGTTCGCAAACGCAAACTGATGGCAAGAACAAATGTTCCATCTCCACGGAGCTATAGACGAGCAAAGGAGACCCCCAACCAGATCATCCTACTGAGAAGACTGGAAAGCAGATTTCAGTCAAAGATCAGGGAAGGAACATTAGGAATCAAGAAGAATCTTCCTCACCAGTCCAGGGGGAAGAACAACCACATCAGTCAGAAACTGAAATCAGTTCAGTTTCAGAAAGAACAACATCCATGGAGACATAACAATGATGAGTTCAGATGAGCCAAACAACATCCTCGACAACAAGCGACTGGACATCATATGACTCATGTCTCACGACATCAGTCAAGTCTCCATCAGTTTGAAATGACTCGAGTATCTCAAGGAAGATACTTCACCGAGCAAAGAAGACCTCAACAACTCATCAGACGAATCTCGTTCAAGAGTGAGGCCTTCAAAAGGAAAGCTCAACAGAAGAATGCTCATGTGCCAACTGAAGCACCAACTACTTCAGTCAGACGATCAGTAAAGCGCAAGAGATCAGCAAGACCAGTTCTGAAGCAAATATGGGTTCCAAAGGGAACTCGAGCTAACCTTGAAGGACCCAAATCTTGATTGGGTACCTGAAGTAACTCTTCCTTGCAGGTCAAAATCAGGAAACATAAAAAAAGGAAGAAGTTAAAGCTTCAATCAGGACATGGTATGTGGATAGCGGCTGCTCAAAGCACATGACGGGCTACAAAGAATATCTATCTCAGTATGTTGAGAAAGCTGGATCCAAAGTTGCATTCGGAGACAACTCAATCGGAGAAACAAAAGGCTATGGTGTGCTCAACATGGGTAACGCCAGTATCAGTAATGTTAGCTTTGTTTCTGGTCTTAAACATAATCTATTATCTGTGAGTCAATTTTGTGATAGCGGTTTCACAGTGAAGATCAAAAAGGATGAATTCAATGTTAGAAACAATCAAAAGAAGGTGGTTCTGAAAGGATTCAGACAAGGAAGTCTCTACGTCGTCTCATGGAAAGACAGCCCACCAGAAACGTGTCTCATCAGCAAAAGTAGCTCGGAGCTCAACTGGCTGTGGCACAGGAGACTCAACCATCTCAATTTCAAGACGATCAACAAACTTGCTAAACACCAACTGGTAAAAGGTCTGCCTTCTATTGTATTCCAGAAGAAGCAAGAATGTGAAGCATGTCAAAGAGGAAAGCAGACGCGAATGTCATTCAAGTCGAAGTCAGGACACTCCTCTGGAAGAATTCTTCAACTACTTCACATGGATCTGTTTGGCCCAATCTCTCCAAGAAGCTACAACGGTAGGAAGTACACCTTAGTTGTTGTGGATGATTATTCACGATATACTTGGGTTATCTTTATCTTCACCAAGAAAGAGACACTGGAGGAATTGCCAAAGCTGCTGAGAAGACTGAGCGTCGAAAAGGAAGTCAACATCATCAGCCTCAGATCAGATCGTGGGACTGTGTTCCTCAATACTGTTATTCGTAAGTATTCTGAGGAACAAGGAATCAGTCATCAAACTTCGGCAGCAAGAACTCCTCAACAGAACGGAGTTGCATAAAGAAGAAACAGGTCTTTGAAGGAAGCAGCAAGGACGATGCTAGCCGAATCAAAACTGCCTTTAAAGTTTTGGGCTGAAGCAGTCAACAACGCATGCTACACGCAGAATCGCTCCTTCCTCACTCAAAGACATGGAAAAACTCCATACGAGCTACGGAAGAACAGGAAGCCTTTAATTGCTTATTTTCATGCTTTCGGTTCTAGGTGTTTCATCCACAACAATGATAAGAAGAGGCTAAAACACATTTGATAGCAAGGCTGATCCAGGAATCTTTCTTGGATACTCTGGAACAGATCGATCCAGCAAAGCCTATCGAGTGTTTAATTCTCAAACTCTTTGTGTTGAAGAAACACCACATGTTGTCTTTGATGAGTCTACAGATGATTTCAGGGAATAGAAAACTGAAAGATGTGTTGAGAACACTGAAGTTTCCAAAGCTGAAATCAACATCACCGAGCCTTCTACTGTTTTAGTGTGGGGACTAGGAAAAGAAGAAGATACTGAGAAGCTTCAGTATCAAAAGATCAGCCAGAGGTCTGAAGTTCAGACTGGAGCCAATGCAGATGGCATCAGTCAAGGGGGAACTCCAATTGCTGAAGTTCGAGTTGAACGTGCCGAAGCAGCTCCAGCTCAACTCTCCCCTGCTCCAGAAGGTGCTCAACACTTCAGAACCGTTATGACTGAAGAAGCCCCACCATCACCAGAAGAGATCAAGAAGTATCGAAGATGGTTTGACCTCCATTCAAAGGAGAACATCATTGGAGAACCATCAGACGGTGTCAAGACTCGAAGATCAATGTGCAATCTCGTCTTTGATATCAATCAGAACTGCATCAACGAAGATAAGAATTTCAGCTGTTTCTTATCATCTACAGAGCCCAAGGATGTCGAAGAAGCTCTGAAGTCCACTCAATGGGTCATCGCAATGCAAGAAGAGCTCAATGAATTCAATCGGAATTTAGTTTGGGAGCTTGTGGATCGACCAGAGGATGCAAAGGTGATTGGTTTGAAATGCGTTTTCAAAAATAAGAAAGACGAAGAAGGAAACGTTGTGAGAAATAAAGCAAGGCTTGTAGCAAAAGGTTACAGTCAAGAAGAAGAAATCAACTACGACGAAACGTTTGCTCCAGTTGCCAGATTGGAAGCAGTCAGACTCTTCTCAGCCTTCACAGCTCACAAAGGTTTCAAGGTACACCAAATGGATGTGAAGTGTGCATTTCTCAATGGAGTGCTCACCGATGAAGTCTACGTGGAACAACTTCCAGGCTTTGAGGTTGCCAGACCAGAAAAGGTGTACAATCTGAAGAAAGCGCTCTATGGCTTGAAGCAAGCTCCAAGAACATGGTATGATACTCTCTCAGAGTATCTTGTTGAACAAGGTTTCAAGAAAGGATCTGTGGACAGAACGTTGTTCACTCTCAAAGAAGAAGATCTCTTGCTTGTTCAGATTTAAGTCGATGACATAATTTTCGGATCTAAATCTGAACGCATGTGCAAGAAGTTTGCTGACATCATGACCAACAAGTTCCAGATGTCCATGATGGGATAAATGAATTTCTTTCTCGGATTGCAAGTCAAGCAGACCATCGAAGGAATACTGATCAGTCAGTCCAAGTATGCCAAGGAACTGATAGCCAAGTTCGGTATTCAGCACATGAAATCAGTCAAGATCCCAATGAATACAAACTGGAAAGTTGATCCAGGTTCAGAAGGAAAATCTGTCTCTTTGACGAAGTACAGAGAAATCATTGGATCATTGCTGTATTTGACTACGAGCAGACCAGATATCGCATATGCAGTCGGGATTTGTGCAAGATATCATTCAGATCCAAAGGAAGCTCATTTGGATGCTGCAAAGCGAATACTGCGATATCTCAAAGGCACACCCAATTTAGGATTGTGGTACCCAGCAGACGACGACTTCAAGCTCACCGGTTATTCAGACTCGAATTTTGCAGGATGCAAAATTGATCGCAAATCAACCTCCGGAACCTGTCAATTCCTAGGCAACAAGCTCATCTCATGGTTTTCAAAGAAGCAGACTTCAGTCGCCACCTCCACAACTGAAGCTGAATATGTTGCTGCCGGAAGCTGCTGTTCACAACTCCTATGGTTAGTCCAACAGTTGAAGGACTATGGGATAGACGAAAAGGAAGTCCCAATCTATTGCGACAGCTCCAGTGCTATTGCAATCTCCCAGAATCCAGTTCATCACACCAGAGTCAAGCATATTGATATTCGACATCACTTCATCCGTGATCACGTCGAAAAGAAGAATATCTCTGTTGAATGGATTCCAACTGCTGTTCAGAGAGCGGACTTGCTGACCAAAGCTCTTCCAGAAGAAAGGTTCAACGATCTGTGTGGAATGATCGACCTCATCAACCCTGAAGAGTAATGCTGTGTTTGAAGATTTTCACAAACAGTCATGCTGACTGGTGGTCAACCAACTGCTGTTCTACAACCGCTGACGTCGAAAGCAATGAAGACAAACGCTCATCTGAAGAGAAGCCATCCTGATGAATCAACTAGGATCAAGTGGTATCGATTGACTACGATGATCAGTCGATCAATAAGTATTTTTTAAGCTTACTATTTAAAATTAGTTATATCTGTTAAGAGTTTTGTGATTTAAGTTCAAAATCTTTCTCTAACTGATCAGTTTCTTTCAAAACCTTTAACTGATTGTTGGAAAATGGAATATCCGAGAAGGACAAGTATTTTAAAAGGGAAAATCTGTTTTGATTGAACTTATCCTGATCTTCTCTAAAAATCTTTCCAACCTTTTGCCTCTGTGATCAAATTTCTTGAGAATCTCATTGACATGACATAATGCAATGATACCTCTCACCTTTTGAAGCTTCAGTCCCCTGCAGTGACGGCGGACGTGAATTTTTACTTTAAAAACATTTTAGGCACAGTTTTCGAAAAACTTTTCATTTTCTTACATGGTAAAATTTGTCTATTTATACCATGTTGTTTTCACATATTTTCTGCATCAACTAACAACTCTCCACAGCCTTCACTGTGAGAAAAATTTCCAATCTTTCCAAAGTTGCAGAGAAAATTTGTTCCGACAAAAGGAGAAATCAATGACTGCAAAGTCATGGAGTGGGAGAATGACGCTCACATACTTGGTCTTCATCGAACCCTTCCACTGGATCTCAACGTCTCTCTGACGTGAAAGTTTGCTCTACCCTCACTTGTATCCAGCGAAGCGAGTGTCTTTCATCCTCATACCCGGACCATACGGTTTGAAGTACCTGTCTCAAGAAGACGGACTTCACCTGTTTCTCAGGCGAGCTTCTTACCTTTTTGTGAAGCTTCCGTGTGGTGCAACATCGACAGTGTCTATCCTCACGATAGCCGCTGATTTGATTTTCCCTTCCCACACACTTCTCTCTACTCCCCTCTCTCTTCTCCAGGAACCTCTCCTCAGCCCTCTTCGGTTTGCATGATAGCCGCTCTCTTCTCTTCCCATTCTGGAGATCCATGCAAATCAACCCCTGCCCTTTTCTTCGTCTCCTCTCATCTTTCACTTTCTTCTTTTTCTAAACCTCCGCATTCTCCATCTACCTCTTACCCTAAGCATCTTTCTCTGGACCATTCTGCGATTCTGTTTCCTCGCAATGGTCTTAGCTTCATCCTTCAGTCAATTCTACCTTTTTGATGTTGCCAAAAAAGGGGAAAAGTTCTTAAGAGACTTATTCTCAAAAGACTGAAGACGATCAAACAAAATGATCATCTCAATGATCATGAGGAAGATTAGCCAAATGATAAGACCTCAAATCAACGGAAAACAAGTGAGAGTGGAACAAGCTTATGAACACGAAGACAGAAGATGGAGATCAAGAAGTTCAAGGCGCAACGATGCAGACTGCTGGAGTCCATGGGTTTCCCATGATGTTTTTGTTTTTCTTTTTACTCCAATGTAAGTCTTTCTCTATACCTCGACTGATGGCTTATCAGTCTTTCTTTAATGAAAAGAACTTCTTTTTTATCTCAACCTGAAGACAATGACTCTTTGTCTAGGCTCTGATTAATGTTTTTATGTCTTCTCCTTGTTCTGTTTTAGAACTGTTTCGTTCTTGACTCTAAGTACAAGTTTTTAGGTTCTATTGTTAAGGGGGAATTGTATTCACCCCAGTTTTAGAACTTGTGCTCTGGGTTCAGTCTTTTTGTTTGTCTAGAACTGCTGTATGGTTTTGGCATCATCAAAAAGGGGGAAATTATTGGGAACCTTGTGGAATATCCTAATCCTTGTTTTGATGATACCAAAATCCATAGGTCTTACTTGTAATAGACTAGAACGGTTTTGAACTCAAGTGTTAGAGTTCGTTTCACTACTACAAAAGTTTACATACATAACAGTGAATAGATAACGGTTTTTTTCAAAAACCGTTATGTATGAGCGCACTTTTAGGAATAGATAACGGTTTTGCGAAAATCCGTTATCTATGTACTGTTATCTAAATGCATAGATAACGGTTTGAACAAATGCGTTATGTTTTTGCGTTATCTATTAGTTGCATACATAACGGTATTACAAACCGTTGTGCCACCGTTATCTATGACCATCTTTTATAACAGTAATTTACAACGGTTTTTGAACCGTTATGTATAAGAGTCATTTACAACGGTTTTTGAACCGTTATGTATGAGCGTCTCTAAAAACTGTTATGTATAATTTTTTTTATTAATTTTTTTAAAATAATATTATATTATCTTATATTATATTAAAAAATAACAAATAAATTATTTATCCTAAAATTTGAATTTATTCCTAGATATAGACTTTGAAAAATAAAAAATTCATAACATTTTTTATTAAAAATCTAAATTAGAAATCTAAATACCAAAAATTGAATATTAAAAGTGAAAAAAAGAAAAAGACAAATCCTTATTTCTCTTCAAAATTTCCCCCAATCTCTTCAAAAATTTTCTCCAATCCCGCGCTGAATCCAATCCTGTCTCCTCCCTGTCTCTCGACTCCCTCTCTCCCCTCTCAACTCCGCCGCCGGCGCCGCTGCCCTGCACCGGCCCGTCATCGCCCACCCTCGCTGCTGCCCCGCGCCCTAGTTCTTCTCTATTCGATTGGTTGAGCCCTAGTTCTTCTCTGTTCGAAACAACCCAGCCGTCGCCATCTCAGGAAGACCGGCGAGCTACGCGACCTAGAGCCCGCCCATCGTTGCTGGTGGTCCGAGGATCGGCGAGCCGATGGTGTTCTACGGCCGGTTCTCTTCTCAACTCCACATAATCGAGGCAGGAAAGGGGGAAAGCCCTAATTCTCTAATTTGCAATCGAGAGCAGATGAGGTTGATAATTGGGCGTCGAACAAGAGTTTTGCCCCTTCTCCCTCTTTCTACCTCCTCTCTGCGCCGCCTTTGTCTCCGGCGAGCAGCCGCTAGCCGCCACCTTCTCCAGCCTGGCGTCGCCCCCCATCCCCATCACCCCTCTCTCGCTTCCACCACCACGGTATACTCTCTCTCTCTCCATTTTCTATATGTATTTCTATCTTTGCGTAATTTTTGAATTTGGGCAGAGCAACCTCCATCGTCGGCTCAGCGCCCACCACCGCTCCAATCGCACCACCACTACCCCTGGCACCTGCCTCCAGCCTCTGACTCCGACAACAGTCGCCCTCATTCTTCAGGTAACAACTAAATGAAATTGAAGAGTTCATTAGGTAGCAAATTTTAGGGCATTTTGGACTCGAATTTTAGGGATTTATGGCTTGAATTTTCGCTAGTTTTTTTTTCTTGTTTCAGTTCATCTCATCTTTTTGTTCTTGGTTATTCTGAATTGAGAATATTGAACACTGCTTTCTGAAAAGAAGTTGCTTAAATTCATCTCATCTGTTTGTTTCCCCAAAGTTAGGGCTGAAACTGTGCATGCTAATTAGGTTGTTCGAAGCAGAAGAAGTGTTGGAATAACAAATCTGCTGCTGTTGCTGATGGTTTAGAATAGGAGCAGCACTGGTTCACAGCTATATTCTAGCTTGTTTTGCTTCTTCTTAAAAAAAAAAAAAGGAAACTGATAAACGAGCTCGTGTTATGCAGTTCAAGCTCTTCAAAATTTGTACAGGTCACTTAACAAGCCGATGCAGCTGGAGCATTGGAAAGAAGAGAGTGGAGACCCTTGTGCAGAACCACCCTGGACTGGAGTTCAATGCATCGGATCATCAATTATCGACCTGTAGTTCTTCATTATCGATATGATGATATAGATTCTTCTTACAGATTGACTATTATAGTGACTCTGACTTCTTATTTGTGTTCTTTTTTTTCAGTAAACTTCATGGGCTGGGGCTGACAGGAAGCATTGGATTTGAGCTCTCAAATCTCAAGAGTCTGAAGAAATTGTAAGAAAATTCTGTCAATTTCTGTGTTCTTCATTCATCATCGTGCATTGTTGTGACCTCTTTTTAATTGTGTGAAAATCATTTTTTAGGGACCTTAGTTCAAATGACATTGAGGGATCAATCCCCTACAGTTTACCTCCCAACCTCACGCACCTGTAAGATACTCGACATAGGCTTGTTCGTGTAAGAACTAAGACCATTTGCTTCAAAAGTTTTACAATAATAACTGTTTTGGTTCTCTTCAATGCATATCAGAAACTTCGCTGAGAACAAATTTAGTCAGAGCTTTCCATACTCGATAGAGAAGATGAAACACCTCCAACATCTGTAAGTAGCTCTATGTTTAATAGGATGTGGTACTGAGAATTCCAAGTCTTCTGTATGATTACTGACCGTGTTTTACTCCGTGTTTTATTAAGATCTTAATTAAGATTGTAAGTCGATGTTGCTTGGTCATCTCAAATTATAAGAAATTTAAGGTTATTCTGGTTCAAATTTGATTAGATACGATTCTATGTTAAGGTAGGATATTTCTCAAACTTTTAGGGTATGGCTCATTCCTCATTCTGTTTCATCTTCTTATCTAAGGTTTCATTCCTTCATTTTAATTTTTGGAGCTTAAGTGCCCTAATCTTTACATTTATGTTGTTTTAGGTTTGAAAGTACACGGTGATAGAGAGATTGATAAAGAGATAAGCTTCAAGGTGAGTTTTATGTCCTCTTGCTTTTAGTTTTAGTTTTATATCCTCTTCCTACATTTTATACCATTGCTTTTAGTGCTAATACTCACTATTAGCACTTTCCACTCATTTTCTTTGCAACTTTATCGCTTGCATGCTGAGAGGTTGGTATTTGGTAATCTGCTTATCAATCTCTTTTATTGAATAATTTGGAACAATTTAATATATTGAGAAGGGTGGGGTTGGAATTGGTGTTAGTTCTTATTTAGCATACTAGAACTCTATCAAACAGGTAAACTATCTAATATATTTTTCTGAAGCATACTTGTTTGGTTTCATGATGCTCTATTACTCTGGTTTCTTATCATCCCTCTCTCCACCAAATTTATTAGGCTTGGCCTTTTGTTATTGTTCTTTGTGTTTCTTTTGGTTCCTGGTAGTGGTAATACAGATCATTGCAAAGATACTGAAAGGTACTTTTTCATGGTTGGCCAAGAAATAACTTCCCAATTCTGGTGCCCCCAGTTAGCTTCAGTGAACGAGAATCGGGAGTAATTACTGCCGCCTTTTGGTTATTACATCTAACTAATGTTATATATTTGTTTTTGGAGGTGAATTTGCGTTAATCACTCTTTTATGTCTGTTTGTATTTGTGGTTGTAGATATGTTATAGTAGGTGGTGGAAATTCAGTTGGTTATGCTGCTCGGACTTTTGTTGAGCATGGAGTGGCTGATGGGAAGCTCTGCATTGTCTCCAAAGAGGTTTTTCATTCTATAATATGGCACAAAACTTTGTGTTGCTGCGCTGCTTTAGTTGTTCTTGTGGAGTATCAGACAATGAAATTTTGTGTATTTTGTGAGCCATAATTAGCTTGCCTTTTTCTCAGTTCGGATGGTTTGTTTATAGTAGTACTCTACTTGTTTCAGTCTGTTCTTTTTCCCTATCTTTGCTTTGTTTTCCTCTTCTTCTTTTCCTTCTCGTAGTTAATTAAAATGCCAATTCACAGATAGATCCTAAATTTGCTTCTTCTTTTGTCTGATCTTCCTGGTCTCACTGATACTGAGAAACCAAGGATGAGAGGTCCAAAGAGGGCTTCAAAGATCAGCAAGCTCTTCAACCTTAACAAGGAAGATGATGTTAGGAAGTATGTCAACACATACCGTCGCACATTCACCACCAAATCTGGTGAGATATTTGCATTCATTTCGTATACAAATACAATGATCCTTGTGTGACTTTAAACCTATTTTGATTTCACATGCTTCCATTTGACATTTATTTTATGAACACAGGCAACAAAGTCAGCAAAGCTCCTAAGAGTGGAGATGAGAAAGTGATAGGAGGACTTTCATGCTTGATGTCGGAAATTGGTCAAGCTGTGGGTATCATTTTACAATTATTTTGAGGTCAAAAGACAACCAGAGAATCATAGCAGGTTGACTAACTAGTTCTTGAGGATTTGGTGCTAGAAATATTGTATGATAGATTTTTATTTTAGCTATAAGGTAGTTGGTATTTTCAATTTTGAATAGGAATATGCAATGATGATGTATACTTGATATTTGGTTCATTTGTATAATAATGTATGAATATTTTGAATGATATATAATATTGTTATTGTTGATTTTATCATTTTGTCGTTTTATAAAAAGTGCAAAATTTAAAAATATACTACAATTATAAAAAGTGCAAAAAACTGTTATAAAAAGTGCAAAAAAGCGTTATGTATTCTAATCAAAGATAACGGTTAAAATCGTTATAAAAAGTGCAAAAATCGTTATAAAAAGTGCAAAAAACCGTTATAAAGAGTGCAAAAAACCGTTATGTATTCTATCAAAGATAACGGTTAAAACCGTTATAAAAAGTGCAAAAAACTGTTAACTATGATAAAAAAAAATAAAAAAAAAATTAATACATAACGGAAAAATCTTAATACATAACGGTGAAAAACCGTTATGTATTCTATCAAAGATAACGGTTTAAACCGTTATAAAAAGTATAAAAAACTGTTAACTATAATATGAAAAAATATATATTATGGAATAGATAACGGATAAATTATAATACATAACAGTCGAAAACCGTTATGTATAATCAATATAGATAACGGTTTTATAACCGTTATGTATGTGTGGTTGTACTGTTATCTATTCCCTTCATAGATAACGGTTTTATAACCGTTATGTATGTGTGGTTGTACTGTTATCTTTTCCCTTCATAGATAACGGTTTTTAAACCGTTGTGTATGACACCTATAATAGATAACACCACTATACACAACGCTTTTTTTGCTCATAGATAACGGATAAAATCCGTTATCTATGTGCGTTTTTCTAGTAGTGTTTCTAGTTTAGCTTGCGATTCTGAAGACTGAAGGACGAAGGACTGAAGACTGAAGACTGAAGATACCAACTGAAGTATCAGTTGAAGAATCAGTTCAGAACTTATTACTTAATGTGTGCCGCGTGGACTCAGCGGACTGATACTAAAGTCAAGTATCAGTTAAACATTCTTCCTCGGACTGAACTTCCAACGTTCAAAAGAAGCCACGTACTCACAAAAGTACAGCCGCATTAAATGCACAGATCTCAGGATGTTCTTATCTCTACAGAGGTCATTCCTATTTGGTGGCTACTTTATCAGAGACGTCACATCTCATGCCCTTCAAGAGAGCCGTTTCCACCAAACAAGGAACCTCGAAGATTGAAGCCTCAGCCCAAATTTGAAATGCTTTCTAACGGAAGAAATCTTGAAGACGTTCTCCGCCAACGGATCTATTCAAGACCTCTCCTATAAATAGCGTTCGAGGATTACTTCAATCTTCACCGATTCAACGACATAAGCTGAAGCTCTGCCAAAATCGCTACTCAGCCTAAAGCTTAACCTCCCCAAAGCTTGAATCGAAGAAGAGAATTCCAAAGCCAAAATCAGTCACTGCTGATTACATATATTCTCTTAGACCTTAGGCAAACCTCTGTTTATCCAGAAGCCTAGGTCAAACTTGCTCCAAAGAACTTGTTCTTTGAAGTATAGTTGGCAACCGTTCAAACCTCATTTCAAGAAGAAAGAGTAGAGTGTTTGAGTGATTCAGAGTTCAGGAAAGTACTTTGACTCTGAGAAATCTTAGCACGGGTTGTGCTAAGTGTGAGAAATCCGACACGAGTGAAGTGTGGGTACTTGATGTGTGTATTTTAGCTACCTAGTTTAGTGTGCGTTTCGCCGTGGTTTCATGTGATATTACATAGTTTGCTATGTTTTGGCGCAGGAATGAGAAGAATTGGAGATGGAGCTGCTAATTGGGAGAAATTGGAGAAAGACGAGCTTGCAACGGAGATTCGATGTGGAGATGGAAGATAGTAGAGATTGGGCTTTTAATTACTTGTTATATTTTTATAAAGCTCAAAACTCTTAGTTTTATTTTATTTTGGACTTAATTAGGTAAAAGGGTCGAAGCCCATTTTGTTAGATCAAGCGGCGCCCTGTAGGGATTTATTTCCTAAATTTTGGAGAGAGGCGCCGCATGCATGCATAGATAGCATATATATAGTTTAGGTTTAATTCACTTTTACACACATTCACTTTTACATACTTTGACAGCCGCAATAGCTGATTCAAGTTTTTGAGAGTTGACTTTTAAATTCCATGCAACTTTGTTTTTCATGCAATTCGATTCCAACCTTTTCGTATTTGATTTCTTAGTTTAGCTTTAGATTTAATTCTTGCTTTTATTTTATTGAATTGCGGCTGGATTGGTTCGAAGGAGGCATACGATTTCTTCTTCAATTGGTTCAAGTTTCTTTTAAATTCCTGCAATTAATTTCCTTAAGTATTGTTCGTTATTTTATTTATGTTTATTTTTATTTATTTGATTGTTCTTAGTTTAAGCATGAGTAGCTAATTCTTTTAGTTCGGCGAGAATAATGAAACTCTAATTTAATGATCTGTGAGACCTAATTGATTTTAAAATTGATTCCTATTGATTCCGATTAATTCCTAGGTTTAAAGATAATTCTGATTTTATTTAAGCCTGATCAACTTAAGTTTAATTAGATTACAGTCAATTAGTTCCTGCCAATCCGTAATTGTTGGAATAGGGCTGATTAGTGATACAACTACCATGCTCGTAGTAAGAATTAATTGGTATATTAATTATTACTAGCGTCTCTAGGATAATTGATATAAATTGGGTTCCTTCATCGTAATGCTGTTAGAATATTAAATCTAGGTCTGGCGTCTCCAGCTAGGTTATATTTTAATAAGGGAAATAAGCAGGTTTGGCGTCTCCAGCTGTTTATCGACACAGTAAGTAGGAATTGGGGTACGTCCGTTGCGTTTCACGGTATCCTATAACTGGTTGGTTGATAGGGATTGATTAATTATTGCGTCGAGGATCAGAGTTGAATTAGAGTGGATTTATTTGAGCCGAATTACCCTTTTCATATATTTACTTCAAGCGTATTTTATTTGATTTAATTCTGCATTCTTAGTTTAATTAACTCCTCTTAAATTTAAGGCGTGGTGGCATCACCGTTTTTATAGATTTAGGGATTTGAATGATTTTTAACTGCTCTCTATGGGATCGACCCTGCTTGCCATTGTATTAATTTATTGAGTTAGTCTTCTGTGCGGCGGTCGCATAGTGCGACGGGTCGGATCCAACCCGGCGCGCATCGTATGTAAGTTCAAAACTGTTCTGTGGTGTAGTGGTTGATGACTTCAAGTGCGCTCCTCTATCCAAAAGGTCATAGGTTTGAAACCGCCTTTTCCCATTTTTCTTGCTTATTCGATTTTTTTGCTTCTTTTTGGGTTCCTCTTTTTTTTTTCCACAGTTTTTTGCTTTTGTTGTTTCTTTTTCGATTTTGCTGTTTTCCAGTTTTTTTTTTGTTTCAACTTTTTTGTCTTTTTTAATTTTCGCTGTTTTTTCTTTTTGTTAGCTTACTTATTTTCTTCTATTTTTTCATTCTTTTTCATATTACCTTTACTCATATCAATGGTTATTTTTTCTTACAACCATAATTACTTAACCGGATGATTATAATTATAAATTTTCGTGAAACAAGTAATAATTTTAAAATATTACATTTATTCTTATGAATAATAACTTTTTTTTATTAAGATTATAGTTACTTTTAATAAGTATAAAATGTACTTTTCTTAGCACAAATATTTATATATGTTAATATAAGTATTTATCTTCATTAAATATAAAGTATTATATAAACTAAATCCTAAACCATGAAAACTAAACCCTAAACCTTGAAAACTAAATCTTAAATCCTGAATACTAAATATTGAACCCTAATAGGAATAATTACTTTTCATAAGCATAAGATATACATTTGTTCGCACAAATGTATACTTATGTTAATATAAGTATTTACTTTTATTCAATATAAGTATTACATTTTCTAGACGTAATTTTTACTTTTATTGAAAATAAGTATTACTTTTTCTATTATTAATTAAAAAGTGCAAAATTCTAAGAAATTGAAATTTAATCTAAAAAAATCAATTTTACATTTAATAATACAAATATTTATTTTCAATCAGTATAAGATATACATTTGTTGGCACACGTGTATATTCATATTAATATAAGGATTTAATTTCATTTAATACAAAATAATATATTTTCTAAACCCTAAACCATGAAAACTAAACCTTAAACATTTGATTGATTGAGTTCAGAATATCAAATAAAATGACTAATTTCATACATTATAAGTACTACATTTTCTAGACATAATATTTACTTTCATTGAAAATAAGTAGTACTTTTCATATTATTAATTAAAAGTGCAAAATACTAAGACATTTGAAATTTAATTTTAAAAAATTAATTTTACATTTCATAATACAAATATTTACTTTCGATCAATATAAGATTTACATTCGTTGGCACAAATATATATTCATATTAATATAAGGATATAATTTCATTTAATATAAAGTATTATATTTTCTAAACCCTAAACATTAAACACTAAACCCTAAACACTTGATTGATTGTGGTGAAGTCTAACGTTCAAACCTATCTAAACTAGTCGGAAAAGGACGTCGGAATCACCTGTATCGCAGTGTGAGAGAGAGTTTGCTTGAAAACTTGCATATGAGATTTCTTAAGGTAAAATTGCATATATCAAATATTGGTTTACAAAGCGTATTTATAGGATTACATTAGGGCGAAGGGTAAAAGGGGCTTTTCATGTCGTTCACGTACTCCACATGCGGCGTACGTGAACGTTTCTCTCTCCACTAACAAACTCTCTAACTATTTTGCAGCTTTTTGTTGAACACGTGCTCTTTTCCAGCTCTCACTGCTGGTTGTTTCCACTCCCTAGGTCTTCTCCGGATGTCGCTTTAGTGCTGCGCTGTCCTTTCTAGTCTGCGCAGACATTCGACGGCGCCGTTATCTTTTATGATATGGCTTTGCCTCTTTCGATCCGAGTGGGCCTGGGGTTTAAACCAGCTTCTTTCTTAGCCTGCGCCGACATCAATCGTCGCCGTTGTATTATTTCGACATCGTGTGGTGTATTCACGCTTCTTGAGTCGAGTGTGTTCCAGGGCTAAGTCGGCGCCGCTGTCCTTGTTTGGGGTAGGATGGTTGATGGGATCCTCACTCCTCATCAGATTGGATTTATAATATCAAACAAATGACTATTTTCATACATTATAAGTATTACATTTTCTAGACGTAATGTTTACTTTCATTGAAAATAAGTACTCCCTCCGTCCCAATAAAAGTGGCCACATTTCCTTTTTGGGTGTCCCATTAAAAGTGGCTACTTTCTAAAAATGGCAAAAGTTTACTTTAATTAAGTCAACAATTACTCACTAATTTGGTCAACAATTGCAGGCCACTTTCTAAAAATGCCAAAATTACTTTAATTAAGTCAACAATTACTCACTAATTTGGTCAACAATTGTAGGCCACACTCTATTAAAACATATAACACTCAATTTTTTAATCTCCGTGCCCAAAAAAAAGTGGCCACTTTTATTGGGACGGAGGGAGTATTACTTTTCCTATTATTAATTAAAAAGTGCAAAATACTAAGAAATTTGAAATGTAATTTTTTTTTAAATTACATTTCATAATACAAATATTTACTTTCAATCAGTGTAAGATATACATTTGTTGACACACATGTATATTCATATTAATATAAGAATTTAATTTCATTTAATATAAAATATTATATTTTCTAAACCCTAAACACTAAATTCTAAACCCTAAACCTTAAAAACTAAACCCTAAACACTTGATTGATTGAGTTTAGAATATCAGATAAATGACTATTTTCATACATTATAAGTATTACATTTTCTGGATGTAATGTTTATTTTCATACATAATAATTTAGAAACATTATAAGTAAATGTTCTTATGAATAAAAATAAACATTATAGTGAGGAAATGTAATATTTTCTAAACATTACCTTTCATCACATCAATGGTTACTTTTTACCAACAATAATTACGTTTTATTGCTATAATAATTATTTGACCAAATAACTAAAAGTATAAGTTTTCATAAATAAAAGTAATAATTATCATAAACAAATGTTACGAGTTTAAAACATTACATTTGTTCAAGTTAATAATTACTTTTTATTATGATAATAATTACTTGATCTAATATTGCCTAACAAAAATACTTGCCCAAATAAATTAAAGAAGTGGTAAAACCGAAATTTTTTTTGATAAAAATTCCACAATTTAATTTTCATCTAGCAAATCCCCCTAAAAGAAAAACAGCAAAAAGAAAAAAAAAGAAACAGTAAAAAATAATTTTATCATAATAACAATTATTTTGAAATCAATAAAATACCTAAAAATAAAATAAAAAATATTGTAAAAAGAAACAGTAAAAAATGAAAAGAAAGAAAAAACTAAAATAAAAAGAATGAAAAACAAACATAAAAAAACCCCAAAAAAAAATAAATAAAAAACAGTATAAACGCATAGTAAGGAAAAAGAAAAGAAAAAACTGGAAAAAAAAAATCAAAAAACGCAAAGAAAAGGGAACAAATAAAACAAATTACATAAAATTCGGTCCTCCCTGGGTTTGAACACGCGACCTCGTGGAGGCGCAAAGGCTTAAGGCGCAAGTGGTAGCCCCTGCACAACAGCTTGATATTAGCTTTTAATTGTCAAATTTGCAATATATAGTTTGTTATCCGGGTCAGATTAAAGACGAATCCGACCCGTCGCATCCCATGCGACTGTATGCACACTATAATTTGCGTAATTTATTTTGGTAATTCCGCATGAATTATTTTGGTGGTTGGCGACGTCCACCAAATTGGCGCCGTTGCCGGGGAGCGGTGTTAATTAATTCTTTTCCCTTTGTCTATTTTTCTTTTTTTTATTTTCTTTGTTTATGAGCAGATCGTCCAAGCCAAACCTCCTCTTCGATAGTGAAATTGAGAAGACCGCGAAGAAGCTAAGGAAGGAGGCGAAGGCGAGGAAGCTACTGGATCTGCTGGATTCGCAGGCTGACCTTCCCATTCGACCAGAACAGTTCGTCGAGGAGAAACCCAGTTCTGTAGCTGCGGAAGAGGTTCTGTTTGCCCAAACAGACCACGACTCGGAGACAGAATCAGACTGTGAAGAAGAAACCGACTCAATTTCGGTTGCAAGTACTGAGAGTGACATGGCTGACGATCCGAGACTGTGCGATCTCTCCAGCCACGAAGCTGATGACCCCCCAACTCCGATCCGGATGCCGGCGGCTGCTACTGCTATAGAAATTAAGCTTGGATTGCTTAATGTTCTTCCTAAGTACTACGGGAAGAAAGGAGAAGATCCATATAATTTCCTGAGCGAATTCATCAAGATTTGCAAGGTACAGAAGCGCCCCACTGATGTAACGGAGGAACACTTCAGATTAGCTGCTTTTCCCTTCACCATGACAGCAGAGGCGAACTCTTGGTTCGCGAGTCTTCCACCGTATTCTATCACTACATGGGCGGAGATGAAAAGGCTATTCTTGGAGCACTTTTTCCCTCCCACCAAGACGAACGCGCTAAAGAAGGAGATCAGTGATGCAAAGCAGGAGTATGATGAATCGTTAAGCGCCTACTGGACCAGATTTAGAAGATTGGTGGATAGTTGCCCAAACCACAAGTTTTCTGAGGGTGACTTGTTGCAGTATTTCTACCAAGGGATGACCGTTGACACTAAGAATTTGGTGAACTCAGCAAGTGGAGGGGATTTTCCCAAAATACGGTGAGTGAAGCCAAAAGATTAATTCAACACTTGGTGGAAGCTACGAGGGAATATGAGGAGCCGCGCATCCAACTGCTCAAGAAAGCTGCTCAAGCTAGTTCATCAGATTTTGAGGAGAAGTTCGAAGCAAGGATGGGGAAATTGGAGAGAATGTTGAGTACTGTGGTGGAGAAGGTTGCAACCGCTGGACAACCGACAGAAAAGCCATGTGGAACATGCGGTAATTCAGGCCACACGAGTTTGCAATGCACAGGGGATGAGGAAGAGTATCAAGCCCATGTAAATTCTTCCCACAATTTTTACAGTTGTGACGCGCCACTGCCCCATTTGCCCAAACGGGACCAGTACGCGAACAATCACAATGCTCCATGGAGAAACCATCCCAATTTCCGATGGAGAGATCCCGAGCCAAAGCAACCACCAACGATGCAGCAGCCACAGCAGCAAAACTACCGTCCTCCACATCAAAGGACATGGTATCAAGCTCCACAAGCTCAGCAACATCCTCCCGAGAAGCAAGGCAAGTCACTTGAGGAGATGATGGCGGATTTGATTGGCAACCAGCAATTTCTGCAAAATAATGTGCAACAGCTTCAACAATCTCAAGCCGAGCAGAAGGTGCAAATCGAAGGACTATCTCGTCAGATGTCTCAGCTCGCCACATCCATGAATCAGCTTAAGGAAAATAATGGAGCTTTGCCATCTCAAGTTCATGTGAATCCCAAGGAGAATGTCAACAAGATCACCTTGAGGAGCGGTACAGAGTTGGACGGACCGACACCCTAGAACTCTCAAGATGGACCGCAGGCAGATTCTGGAGTCGAATTTCATGTGGAAGAATTCGAAAGTTCTGTTGGCACAAAAGATCCAGTCATTCAGCAGGCAGAACAGCCCCATTTGGCCAAACAGAGCAAGGGGCCGACAGCTGAGCAGAAGGGGAAAGGAGCAGCACTTGAATCCAACGAAGATGAGCAGACCAAGGTCTCTAAACCTTTGAGCTTACATGATCCCAAGGTTGCAACATCAGTCCCCTTTCCAGGAAGATTGGCGAGGAAGAAGCCGGAAGAGGAACTCATTGATTTTGTGAAGATCTTTGGCAAACTTGAAGTGAATCTTCCATTCTTGCAAGCGTTGAAGATCCCTCCTTTTGGGAAATTTGTGAAGGACTTCATAGCTGGAAAGTCCAAGGCAACTGGAAAGATTGTGATGGGCGAGAACGTCTCAGCTGCACTCAAGAAGGAGTTACCCGCCAAATGCAAAGATCCTGGTATGTTTTCTCTTCCCATTTACATTGGTGATACTAGGATCGAGCATGCTATGTGTGACTTAGGAGCGTCTATCAATGTTATGCCTCTCACTGTTTATAATAGATTGTCGGGTGTAGAATTGGTAGATACTAGAGTGGTCATCCAGTTAGCCGATAGGTCTTGTGTTTATCCCGAGGGTTTGCTTGAGAATGTTCTTGTGAGTGTGAATAATTTTGTTTATCCTGCCGATTTCTATGTGGTGAGAATGAGTGGAGTGCAATCTAAGGGTTCAACGGGAGTCCTTTTAGGTCGTCTGTTCTTAAGAACTGCAAAGTCGATCATAGATGTTAGTAATGGCACGATTTGTCTGGATTATCATGGGGAGAAATACACTTTTAGTATGGATGATGCCATGAAAACTCCTAATGATGCTGAAAATTCTTATTCTATTGATATGATTGACCCTCTTGTCCAAGAATTTCTTGAGACCGAATTCATGCAGGATAAGTTGGAGTTCACTATGATCAAGAGTTGGACAGATTTTGATGCTCAAGGGATGAACAATGCAGAGGTCAAGGAGGCCATCATGTCTCTTTATGCACAACTGGAGGTGGTCAGTTCGGGAAGCCAGTTCTGTTTGCCCAAACAGACACCATACGACAGACCACTGAGATCCGATGAGAAGCTGCCTGAACTGGAGCTCAAGCCTCTTCCTCTGAATCTGAAGTATGTTTACTTGGGGGATGCTGATACTCTTCCAGTCATCATTAGCAGCGATCTGACCGCAAGCCAGGAGCAGCAGTTGATCACCGTGCTTAAGAGGCACAAGAAGGCTATTGGGTGGACATTGGCGGATATCACTGGTATAAGTCCTGACGTATGTCAACATTACATCTTGATGGAGCCGGATGCTAAGTCTGTTAGAGATCCGCAGAGGAAGTTGAATCCGAACATGAGGGAGATCGTCCTTAAGGAGATTCTAAAGCTTCTCGCTTTGGGAATCATTTATCCTATCTCTGACAGCAAGTGGGTGAGCCCGATTCACATGGTTCCAAAGAAGTCGGGGTTGCAAGTGGTTGAGAACGAGAAGAATGAGTTGGTGCTGATGCGTCTTGTGACTGGATGGCGAATGTGCTTCGATTATCGGAAATTAAATGCAGCCACTCGCAAGGACCATTTTCCTCTACCATTCATTGATCAGATGTTGGAGCGCCTGGCTGGACAATCATTCTTTTGCTTCTTGGATGGATATAGTGGCTATTTTCAAATTCATGTCAATCAAGAAGATCAAGAGAAGACTACCTTCACCTGCCCGTTTGGAACATATGCTTGCAAGAGGATGCTATTTGGATTGTGCAATGCACCTGGCACTTTCCAAAGATGTATGATGAGCATTTTTTCTGATTTGATCGAGAAGAGCATCGAGATCTTTATGGACGATTTCACAGTTTATGGAGCATCGTTTGAGGGCTGTCTTGACAACTTGAAAAAGGTTTTGACACGTTGCGTGGAGAAGAATCTGATCTTGAATTTCAAAAAGTGTCATTTTATGGTCAAGGAGGGCATCGTTTTAGGCCATGTTGTTTCAGAAAGAGGGATTCAAGTGGACAAGGCAAAGGTGGATTTGATAGCGAAGCTGCCGTATCCTACAAATGTGAAGGAAATTCGAGGTTTTCTTGGTCACGCTGGATTCTACAGACGATTCATCAAGGATTTCGCAAAGATCGCACAACCATTGACACATCTGCTGCAGAATGATGTTCTGTTTGCCCTAACAGACGACTGCAAGCAGGCGTTTGACTTGTTGAAAACCAAGTTGACCACAGCTCCGATTATGCAACCACCTGAATGGAGCCTTCCTTTTGAGCTCATGTGCGACGCTAGTGACCATCCTGTGGGTGCGGTGCTTGGACAAAAGATGGGGAAGGAGAGCCATGTAATTTATTACGCTTCAAAGACGTTGAATCCTGCCCAATGCAACTATGCAACAACAGAAAAGCAGATGTTGGCGATTATTTTTGCCTTTGAAAAGTTCCGTTCATATCTTTTGGGGGCGAAAATAATTGTCTACACGGACCATGCCGCATTGAAGTTTCTACTATCAAAGAAGGAGTCTAAACCACGTTTGATTAGATGGATTCTTTTGTTGCAGGAGTTTGATTGGGAGATTCGGGATAAGAAGGGAGTGGAGAATCATGTGGCTGACCATTTAAGTCGTTTAGTCCAGCAAGGGGAAGATGAGATCCCTATCAATGAAGCTTTCCCAGAAGAGCATCTTTATGCTATCCAGACCTGTTCGGCTGTCTGTTTGCCCAAACAGAGCCCTCTGTCCGAGCCAGCAGCAACCGTTGTCAAGGGTGATCCCGAACCTTGGTTTACCGATATTGTCAATTACTTGACATCTGGACAATTTCCACCTCTGTTCACAAAGGCGCAGCGGATGAAACTAAGGCAGAACAACAGGAAATTCTCTTGCACTGCCATTCTCTCGCGTGTGGAGGACATTTTGGCCCAAAGAGGACAGCTCGGAAGGTGCTCGATTCAGGATTCTTCTGGCCCACGTTGAATAGAAGTGCTTACTTGTTTTGCAAAAGCTGTGGGAGATGTCAACTGACCGGGAGTATTTCCAAACGCGACCAACATGGAATATCCTCTGGGATGAGCCTTACTTGTGGAAGGTTGGAGCCGATCAAGTTATACGCCGATGCATTCCCGAGGCAGAACAACAGGAAATTCTCTTGCACTGCCATTCTCTCGCGTGTGGAGGACATTTTGGCCCAAAGAGGACAGCTCGGAAGGTGCTCGATTCAGGATTCTTCTGGCCCACGTTGAATAGAAGTGCTTACTTGTTTTGCAAAAGCTGTGGGAGATGTCAACTGACCGGGAGTATTTCCAAACGCGATGAGATGCCTCAAGTTCCGCTGATTTTTTGTGAGGTATTCGATGTGTGGGGGATGGATTTTATGGGGCCGTTTCCGATTTTATTCGGGAATCTCTACATATTGCTCGCCGTCGACTATGTCTCGAAATGGGTAGAAGCGAAAGCCACCAGAACGAATGACTCCAAGGTGGTCGCTGCGTTCTTGAAGTCTCATATTTTCACAAGTTATGGAGTGCCGCGAGCAGTGATAAGCGATCAAGGGACTCATTTTTGCAACCGCACGATTGAAGCTTTGATGCGGAAGTATGGAGTTCAACATAGATTGGCTACTCCCTATCATCCTCAAACAAACGGGCAAGCCGAAGTTTCTAATCGGGAGATAAAGCAAATCTTGGAGAAGACGGTGAATCCATCAAGGAAGGATTGGAGTTCAAGGCTAGACGATGCATTGTGGGCTTATCGAACGGCCTACAAAACTCCCATTGGCATGTCACCTTATCGCTTGATTTTTGGGAAGATGTGTCACTTACCTGTTGGATTGGAGCATAGAGCATATTGGGCAATCAAGAAGGTGAATATGCAATCGCCCAAGTGTGAGGAGCTAGGAGAGGAGATTTCAACTTCAAGAGTTGGAAGAGCTTCGTCTTGAAGCTTATGACGCAGCGGCGTGGTACAAGGATCGCACCAAGATGTGGCACAACAAGAATCTGCGAGGAAAGACATTTGAAGTCGGCCAAAGAGTGCTGTTGTTCCAGTCAAAGCTGCGATTGATGCCCGGGAAATTGAAGACGAAGTGGATTGGCCCCTTCGTTATACAGTCTGTTTGCCCAAACGGGGCATTTGAGATTCGCAGTTTGGATACGGCGAAGACGTTTACCCTCAATGGCCATCGATTGAAGCCATATTATGATACATCACCCGTGGCAAACGTGGAAGAAATTTCACTCCTACCTCTGAAGGTTTCGTGAGCAAAGTTGGAAGTCGAGCCGACGACGTTAAAAAATGGCACTTATCGGGAGGCAACCCGACTTTCTTTCCCTTTTAATTTTCCGTTTTGTTCTTCTTTTCTTTAATTTTTGTTTTTCGTTAAGTTTTTCAGTTTCTTAGTTTCCCTTCCTTAGTTTAAAATTTTTGTTATGTTTCAGTTAAAAAAAAAAAAAAGAGAGAGAGAGATTGACGGGAGTGTAGCAGCATTGCAGGAGAGCATAGCCAACCTGAGCGCCACGATCAGAAAGGAGCTGCGGCGGCAGGGCGCGCGGTGATTCCCTTCATTTTTCCTTTTATTTTTGTTTGTTCTTGCGTTGGTTTTTCTGTTTTGAGTGTTGTTCTGTGTTTTTCGTTGCCCTTACTTATGCTTTATTTTGTTTTGCTTGAGGGCAAGCAAAATTTAAGTGTGCGGGGGGGGGGGGGGGGGGGGCGTTGTTGAGTCTTTGCTTGTTAAGTCAGTTTATGTTGAGTCTTGTGAGTCTTCTAGCCAAAGTAATTGATAAGTTCAGTGTTGGAGCATACTGTTAGATTGAATATGTGTGATAACTTGGTCTTTCCCGACTTAGGAATTGAGAACTTGTGATTGACAGTGTGTGTTTTGATTACATGATGTCTGGAATGACAAAATCAGGTTGATGAGTGAATCTAAACTACACATAAGTGAGGTATTGAGCTTAATAGAGTAGAGCACCCTATACTAATTTTTGTTTTGAGAGATTTGATGATCCATGAAGTCGTGATATCAAGTGTCATATGTGGTGAATGATAAGAGGCACTAGGGTAGCCAATTGGCCTGCTTTTAAATTCCTACCGTACACTAACCCCTAGTGAGCCATGTTTGAGCTTTGTCGTGATTGTTCATATTAGTCACTATATATATATAGCCAAGGCCTGTTTTTTGTGAACTTTCTCTTTGGTCCCATTGTGCATGTTAGAATTGAATTACATCTTAAGTGAATTTTGAGGAATGTGCATAAGGATGCTTGTTTGCCCAAACAGAACCGAGCCGAAATTGCATTTTGAATCTAGGACAGATGTTCTGTTTGGCCAAACAGAGGAAGATGTTGACATTTGGGCAGATTGTTTTTGATGTACTCTTTGCATGATTGTGTTGTTTTAATGAAGTGGTGCAGAAAAAATTGAAAAAAAAAATCGAAAAATAAAAAAAAAGAAAAAAAAAGAACAGAAAAAAGAAAAAAAAAAGAGAGAAAATAAAGGTTGCACCAAGGTTGAATGAGTATATATGCATTGAGTTGTTTGATGGTTGTTGCCCATAGTTGAGTTGGAAGTTGCTTTTCATATGTTCAGAATTCTTTTGGTGTGATTTGATTCAAGCATGCACGATATTTGATCTTCAATGTTTGAGCTTAGGACCCCTAGGATCTTGCCTACATCATTGATAGTCCTTAGCCCCATTACAACCGAAGAAGAAAGATCTTTTTGAGCCATAATGTGACTGCGAAATATCATGACTAATTGGAGTTTCTTCTTGTGTGAGAATTACCTTATCTTATGGAGAGATTGAATGAGCGTGAGAGTTGCACTCATTGTTGCCTAATTTGGACTAGATTGATAATGAAAACACACTTTGGAGGTTCATGTTTTTAGTTCGAGAGTTGGGAAGTGATGGTGAATTGCATGATTCGATTTGATAGACTGTTGCATTCCTGATGCTTTGATGTTGTTTGGCTAGTTGTTTGGTTAGTTCGTGTCTTGTCTCGTTTCCCTTTCTACTTTCCTGTTCTTTGCGTGTGTTGTTGTGTCTGTTTTTAGTTCGTTCATTTCTAGAGTCTTCGTGTCAAGGAAGAGAGTTGCTTCTAGGGGCTGAATTTCACCATTAATTCTTCTCTTATTTCATACTTGAGGACAAGTATGATCTAAGTGTGAGGGGATTTGATGTGTGTATTTTAGCTACCTAGTTTAGTGTGCGTTTCGCCGTGGTTTCATGTGATATTACATAGTTTGCTATGTTTTGACACAGGAATGAGAAGAATTGGAGATGGAGCTGCTAATTGGGAGAAATTGGAGAAAGACGACCTTGCAACGGAGATTCGATGTGGAGATGGAAGATAGTAGAGATTGGGCTTTTAATTACTTGTTATATTTTTATAAAGCTCAAAACTCTTAGTTTTATTTTATTTTGGACTTAATTAGGTAAAAGGGCCGAAGCCCATTTTGTTAGATCAAGCGGCGCCCTGTAGGGATTTATTTCCTAAATTTTGGAGAGAGGCGCCGCATGCATGCATAGATAGCATATATATAGTTTAGGTTTAATTCACTTTTACACACATTCACTTTTACATACTTTGACAGCCGCAATAGTTGATTCAAGTTTTTGAGAGTTGACTTTTAAATTCCATGCAACTTTGTTTTTCATGCAATTCGATTCCAGCCTTTTCGTATTTGATTTCTTAGTTTAGCTTTAGATTTAATTCTTGCTTTTATTTTATTGAATTGCGGCTGGATTGGTTCGAATGAGGCATACGATTTCTTCTTCAATTGGTTCAAGTTTCTTTTAAATTCCTGCAATTAATTTCCTTAAGTATTGTTCGTTATTTTATTTATGTTTATTTTTATTTATTTGATTGTTCTAAGTTTAAGCATGAGTAGCTAATTCTTTTAATTCGGCGAGAATAATGAAACTCTAATTTAATGATCTGTGAGACCTAATTGATTTTAAAATTGATTCCTATTGATTCCGATTAATTCCTAGGTTTAAAGATAATTCTGATTTTATTTAAGCCTGATCAACTTAAGTTTAATTAGATTACAGTCAATTAGTTCCTGCCAATTCGTAATTGTTGGAATAGGGCTGATTAGTGATACAACTACCATGTTTGTAGTAGGAATTAATTGGTATATTAATTATTACTAGCGTCTCTAGGATAATTGATATAAATTGGGTTCCTTCATCGTAATGCTGTTAGAATATTAAATCTAGGTTTGGCGTCTCCAGCTAGGTTATATTTTAATAAGGGAAATAAGCAGGTCTGGCGTCTCCAGCTGTTTATCGACACAGCAAGTAGGAATTGGGGTACGTCCGTTGCGTTTCACGGTATCCTATAACTGGTTGGTTGATAGGGATTGATTAATTATTGCGTCGAGGATCAGAGTTGAATTAGAGTGGATTTATTTGAGCCGAATTACCCTTTTCATATATTTACTTCAAGCGTATTTTATTTGATTTAATTCTGCATTCTTAGTTTAATTAACTCCTCTTAAATTTAAGGCGTGGTGGTATCACCGTTTTTATAGATTTAGGGATTTGAATGATTTTTAACTGCTTTCTGTGGGATCGACCCTGCTTGCCATTGTATTAATTTATTTTGGTAATTCCGCATGAATTATTTTGGTGGTTGGCGACGTCCACCAGTACTGAAGAAGTGGCTTCTTCAGTGGTACGGTTGTGTGCACCCGGCAAGCACACGGTTCGGTTTGCAGTGCACCAGTTAAGCACTTGCGGAGTGGATTGTTGGTCTGATCAACCGACCGTGGATGTAGGCAAGTGTTTTTCGAACCACTTAAAAGTCTCTGTATTTTTTACAGCTTTCAGTTTTACATTCTTATTTGTGTTGTTTCAATTGATAAACTGAATATTGAATAACTGTAAAGAAAAACCTAAGACTAACAACGTGCTCAACCGAGGCTATTACGAAACTAAGTTTATTTCCGCTGCGTATGATATTAGTCTGACTGATCTATCCTCTGATAGTCAGGAAGAGTGTTATCCTCTCTGTTTTAGCAAACTCGACTGAAGCCCTTCCGTGCATCAGTTAAGTTCTAGTAACTAAACTGATAACTCCTTACTGAAGAGTTTTCAGTATCAGTCGTCAACCCTGTTTGGTCAAAACTCCTTTCAGTTAACAGGTGTCATAGTTTGCGTGTAAAGTTTCGTTTAGATCTCTATATTGAGATCCCTCTCCGTTTGTGGAAACAAAAATAGCTCATAGGTGTATTCCCCCCCATACACCTATTCGAGACCCTCCGGACCTAACAGAGATAAATTAACTTTTGTTGATGATATATATGTCTAAAAAGTAGGAGAAAGAGAAATAAGGTAAAGATAATTATGTGTGAGGTGCAATGACATTTAGGGGGGTGTATTCGTTGTGAATTTGCACAAACTTTTAAAAGTCCATGGAATTTAAATTCCATGGAATTCACATAGATTCCAGACGACTTTCAAAGAATTCGTGGTTGGATTTCACCCCGATTTTCACTGATTTTCGAAGAATTTAGGGGATAATTCTGGAATTGAAATCCATGATGCCAACGCCCGCTGAGTCCCAGCACCGCTGGAAACCCAGCGACCGCTGGGAATCCAGCGAGCGCTGGGTTCCAACGATCGCTGGGAATAAGTCTTATATAAAGGCCCAGCGAGCGCTGGTGCCCTAATTTTTACAGCTTCTCAACCTCTCCGCGCCGCTCTAGAACCTCCCAGCCCACAATTTCACCTTCAACTACAGTTCTTCCATACCACTACCCTCTAAAATCACCTTCAACGATATAATGGTCCGAACGAAGAACGCAAACGTCCGTAGAGAGGAGCAAACTTTGAGCGAAAGGTATGAATATCCATTTGAATTGCAAAGCGAACTAGAGGGAGAAATATTTAAGAAATTTAACTCGAACTATATTACTCCTCCGCATTACTTGGATTGGGAGTTGATTACTGATTTGAATCTTGAGCAGCAAGTTGGTTTGTATTTGAAGAATCTAGGGATGAAAGAATATGCTAAAAATATTGCTTTTTCTGGGTATGATCCTCTATGTTATGAGTTCATGACTACTGTGTCTATGAGTAGTGACATGAAATGGATTACAGTTAGGATGTATGAGCGAGAGTATCGCATTAGTTTGGCTAGAATGAAAGCTGTTTTTGGTTTCAGTATTGGTGGATTATCTGATAAACCTCGGGGATGGAATGTTAATCAAGTGTGGAATCGATTGACTGACTGTGTGTAACACCCCGCATTTTTTCCTCATTATAAATATTTTGAGTTTTAAGAGCACTAAGATATAAAAATAAGTTTATGATGAGATGAGATATTCCAATAGTTTGAGCTATTATATTTTCGATGATGGGACTAGAGAATGAAATACTCTGAGGAAATAAGGATGTATGGAGATGTTGGTTGAACATTGATGAAGTTAAAAATGTCTTTTCTTTCGATAGTTTGTAGCCGAGCTCTGGCGTAGCCGAGCTCTGCTCTGGAAGCAGAGCTGAAGTTGAGCTCTGCTCTGCTCTGACGACAGAGCTGAAAGCTCTGCTCTGCTCTGGCCTGCGAGTTCTGCTCTGGTTTTGAGCTCTGCTCTGGATGCGAGCTCTGCTCTGCCAAGTGAATTATGTTTTGAGCGGTCTTTGCTTTGGACAGAGCTGCTGCTCTGACAGAGAAATCACCATTCCTCTGCTCTGGCAGAGAAATCACCATTCCTCTGCTATGACAAAGAAATCACCATTCCTCTGCTCTGACAGAGAAATCATCATTCCTTTGCTCTGACCCGAGAAATCATTCCTCTGCTCTGGCGAGCATTCCTCTGCTCTGGCGAGTATTCCTTCTCCGCTCTGACGAGCGAGGCAGAGCTGAGTGAGCTCTGCTCTGAAGGCAGAACTGAGTGAGCTCTGCTCTGGTGGTTGAGATGTGCTCTGCTCTGGTGCGGAACCAACTTTAGAGAGAGAGGAGTCAAAGCAAGTGGATAAACATAGTTAACGGATAAGATATTTTATGCAAGTGGATAATTAAGCATGTGTTATTTATCCAATATTTGATGGCTAAGTAAATGGGGTTAAATAAAACAACATCCCTCATAACAGACGTCCCTTTCCTCTCTCTTTCCTCTCTCTTCTCTCTCTCCTTTGTCGACTGTCTTCACCCAACACCATTGATGAGATAGTAAAAAGCTTCACAAGCTACTTGTATGCCATAACCACCGATTAAATCCAGCTGAAAACATTCTTAAATCCATAGAACGAAAGCTAGGTTGAAGGTTCAAGCTAGGAATCAAGAAGGTGGAATTATACTTTTCTCTATACAGATCATAAGAGTAAGCTTCTAAACACATGAATCTACTTATATCTAAGCTTTATGAGCATGTAAATGGAGGATCAAAGCATGAAAACAACTCCTAATTCAAGCTGGTAATTTTCGAAGATTACTAGGGTTGGAAGTCTTCTAAAATTTTGTCGTCTTCTAACTTTAAGTGGAGAGTATATGCATGCTGTTAAGATGTTATTTATTGGTCTTTGAATGAAAAGCATGAATTGATTTTGAGATATGGAATATTAAAGGTGTTAGGTTGTGTGATGTTGGAAAGTTGAAGTTCATGAAGAAAGTGACGATTTGAGTATAAAAATGAGCCTATGAGATTGTAGTTATGATAGTTGATGAATTAAAATGATGATTTCGACAGGGTTATTGATACCCAAAAATCTTGTAAATTTTATGGTAAGTATATATAAGTGTTAGGAACGTTCATGTAAAATTTTAGGTCATTTGAACATCGTTTGATATCCTTTTAAATTATTAATCTCCAGCTGCTACTTTCTACCGAAAGTGTGGAAGAAACAGATACAAGAGTCACTTTTCCAGTAGTTTTTCCTGAGTTTATGGTTTCCAAATTTTTATTTAAACAAGATGAATATGTTAGCTAGCTACCCACAATATTTCAAGTCATTTTGACGAGATCTACGATTTTTCAAAAATCAAAACTTCCAATTGCACAAAACTGTCGAATATGGTAGACTGTAGGAAAATGGTCATATCTCCTAAACCACGTAGAGTTTTGCAACCTACTTTTTTTTAAATGAAACTAGACTTCAAGAGGTTTCAAACGGTATGAGTCCCAAACCCAGGAGAGTTCCGAGGTAAAACAGTTTATTCCCCGAAGTTAAAACAGAAGGGTATGAGGTCAAGTATGGTCTTTCACAGTACACCTACTTTTGATTTATTATAATTTCATGTGTTAATGACGATAACTATACACCATAGTAATTCATAAAAATGCTAATGGGGTATATATATATATATGTATATATATATGTAGATATAACACTTTTTCCAAGTTTAATACTTAACCAAATTTGGTTCTCTTGAGATATTTAACCACATAATGATGTCATTAAGCATTATGTGAATTATCGTGAATATATTAAAGAATGTGATATAACATCATAACTTTAGTATGTGATTGTTAGATGTTATCTGAGTTTGAGTATTTACGAAGTTATTCCTTAATGAACAGATTAGACTTAAAATTTTGGTGATGAGTTGAAAATGGAAACGATGAATATTTAGGAAGTATTATTATAAGGGTGATTAGTTACAGGGAAACAATGAGAAAGGAAGACTAGTACTTAGATAAGAATAGTAAACCTAGTGAGGATTTGTCTGATCCACGTTTATTTTATTACATGAACCATTTATGCCAATGATGATACCTGAAGACACGAGTCGAGGGCATAAGTAGGATTGCTCCGAAGTACGAGGACCGAAGCTAAGATTTCCAGGTAGGCATTACTTTCTAATACCCCTATTACTGGCTTTCTAAATGATGATTATGATGATGTCTATAAGTTTTTGAAATGATTTGAGATAAATTGATGTTTGAACTAATTAACTTGCCGAGTTTTGACGACGACGAGCCTGTACGTTACCCTCTACGGATGAAACGATTTCGGGTCCTGCCAAAGACGGGATTGTGTACACGGAGGTAACCGTGAGCTGTATACCGGGTTGGCCGGTCAGAAATGACTGTGAGCCGACTGTCAGGTCGGCCGGTTACGGTACTTGAGAAGGAGGCCTACTTCTCAGTACCATGATGATGATGAGTTGTAGAAGTGGTACTACATGCTAAGTATTTGTGATTGCAGTCTATCTTTTCTTTACTTTATGATGCTTATAATTTATCAATTGCTTACACGGGTTCTTTTAAGAAAAACCCCTGTGTAAAGTATAAATGGCAAGTTAAATTTATAGCTCTAAGAGCGAGATTGTTTATTTTCGGCTTATGTCCACTGAGTATTTTATACTCAGCCCTGCATGTATTTCTAAATGTGCAGGATGAGCAAGGAGAGAGATTGGGGGACCGTTGGAGGATTGTTGTTTCTAGACGACTTCTGGATACCGTATTCTGCTCCTATACGGTAGTGTGAATAGTTGAAGAATATGTCCTTTGAACTTAATTAGGATTGTCACTCTCAGCTATATGTCCTTATACATATAGTCTGATCACGTTTTGCTGTGCTACCCTGAACAATATGAATCATTGTAAATATTTAGCTATACTCCCTTTGTTTTCGTTGACTAGAACCCTGATACATTTGAATGTATGAAGCCGACAATGTTTCTGTTAAGATTAATGATATTTTATTTGCTTGAGCATGAATTATTATTAGCTTCCACTTGATGAGTCATCTATTTTTTCCTTGTTTACCATATCATTTTATTAGTCGTATCGATACCCGATCTACGCTATCACTGGCTAGATGTTGGGCTGCGACAGAGTGGTATCAGAGCAGGTCGTCTGCTCTGAGTTTCATTCTTGATTGAGTTCAAACTCCTTCATTGAGTTAAAACTCCTCGATTGAGTCAAATGTTTGATTTTCAACTATCCTTGAGATGAGTAAATCTTTTGATCTCAATTAATCATGAGACTAAGTCCTACCTTGAGATTGAGTCTAGCCTACCTTGAATCCTTAGGCTAGAGTGAAAGTAAGATTGAGAGTAAGTCTGAAACAACACCTCAGCGCCCCATCTCCTCCGGCTTATTGAGGTAAGAGTTATTTTTGTATTGTTTTATGTTGAATGTTGATTTTGATGTACTAACGAGATATGTAATGTTTTGATGGATGGAACTGCTTGAGGTGATGGAATATGATGTGAGCCAGTGGTTTTGGAATAAATGGAGAAATATTGAAGCTAGAATAGCCAATGCACCACCGTACCAAACGAGATTGAGTATGTCATTGTTTGAGATGTATCAAGTAAGTTCTTTATCCTTGATGTGATAGAAGTTATAATTTATCTCAGGATGCAGCGACGTTTAGGAGAGATGATGCGCCGATGGTTCAGAGATATTAGGCCGCAAGAGGGTGACACGCTTGGTGAGTTCTTAGCCCACTACCACAACCGATGGATGAAGACTACCGCATATGGGATTGACGAAGCAGAGGCTATCACAAATTTGATTCCACAGTTACCACCTGAGTGGCAGGATTGGGCGGCCTCACTAGTGCCGCAGTATATCGTTAGGGGTGAGTTTGGACGATTCGAGCGTGCAGATTTTAGGGGTTTTGTAGCGATGATTAGTCACCGTTACTTTGTATTTGATGAGCCCCCATCACCACCATATGATGCACCCCCTCATCCGACAGATCCTTTTTTGATCATACCTGCACCCCCAGTTGATGAGGTTCCGTATGTTCCTGAGCCAGTTGTGCCTGATGAGGCCGTTGCATTTGAGCCCATTATCCCTGATTCCGTTGTTCCTGAATCGGGTATTCCTCAGACTGGATCGACATTTATGGACTTTGATCCATTTCATTACTTGACACTGATACCGTTTCCCTGTGCTGATCTGCCGCCCTGGGAGCCGACCCCAGCGACAGAGCCATTATCTTTGCCTCATTCGGAGATTATACCACCTATTCCATCTACGATGCCTTGGACCGAGTATGTGCCTTTTGATCCTTACCCGAGGGTTGCTCCTCTACCTGAGCCCGGCACACTTGAGTTTCAGCTTTATATGCATCCTATTATATACCCGTCATCTCGAGATGCACAGGAGGGACCGTCTCGTCCGATTCAGATTGATAGTGATGGTGAGGACCCACACGAGGAAACACCAGAGATGACAGTTGGGCATGGACAGACCCGACCACTACGGCGTCGGACCGCTGCTGATAGAGTCGATGTTTGGGAGCCTATTCCAGAGCCACCTGTTTTCGGCCCAATGGCGGACACAGATGTTGAAGATGAGACAAAGGATGATGATGAAAGTGGGAACCGTTTGATTGATAGAGGTGAGGATGAGGAGATCGAGCCTAGTGAGGATGAGGAGACCGAGCTCAGTGAGGAGATGACAATAGATGATGCAGAGAGTAGAGTATCCGGAGATGCTTTCGGTGGGACTGGATGGATCTGAGTGAGAGTAGCTACATATGATGCTGGGTTTTTGATGCTTATATGTAGATAGATGTATATAGTTAGAGATGCATAGTATAGTGTGTATATCAGTATCTGACACATATAGATGCCTAGTACGTATGACGACCGTTTTGATAGAGCGTCATAGTATGTATTAGGGGACATTTTGCTGTATATATCCCATTTTGTAAAAGTCCTCGTAAGAGGCAATTTTCCTATATATATGATGATGACCCGAGGGTCTTTTATAAATAAGAGTTTTGATTTATGATTCCATATTATGATGTTAAAAATGAATAGAATTTTTTTTTACTAAGAGATGTAATGTTATAGAGATAGTATGATGTTGAGTAAGAACCCTAAGATTGGTGATTTATAAGAACTAGTTTTAAGAGCTGACGTATGTTTTCTTTTTAAGAATGCCGCCAAGAAGAAGATATAGAAATCAAGAAGAGGAAGAGGAGGAACAAAGAGAACCTACGCCACCACCACCTCCTCCACAGCCAGAAAGAAGAATAGAAGAACTCTTTTTAAGGCAAAATCCACCTATCTTCAATGGGTCTGGAGATCCTGCTGAAACTGAAGAATGGATAAGAAGCATGGAGCGAATCTTTAGATTTCTGCGATGTGATGATTCCGAGCGTCTTATGTGTATGTCATATCAGCTTAAGGGGTCAGCAGATTTTTAGTGGGAAGCGAAACAGAAAACCATGACCCCAGAACAGATGGCTGCTCTAACTTGGGAGCAATTTAAGTTAGCGCTGTGTGAAAAATACGTACCGCGAAGTTATCGGAAGAAGAAGGAGACGGAATTTGTAAATCTAAGGCAAGGAAACAAAACAGTAGCTGAGTACGATCGTCTGTTTTGTGATTTGGCTCGATATGCACCATATCGAGTAGATACGGACGAGAAGATGTCAGAGCTGTTTTGCTCTGGACTAAAGCAAGAGATACGAGTTGTCTTGGCAAATCAGAGTGCGCTGTCATATGCTGAAGCTTTAAATTGAGCACTGGATATGGAACTGGCAATGCAGCCAGAGAAGACGAGTCAAATTGTACCCCAGTCGAACCCGAACCCTCAGAAGGGAAATCAACCTTTTTCGGGACAGGGACAGAAAGGTAAGAGGAAATGGGAAGACAGAAGTCAAGAATTTAAAAAGCCATGGCAGTATCAGAATGCACCACTACAATTTCAAAACAGAGATAAGCGACTTTATGCTGGACCTCCGGCAACACCACACGGACCTCGAGGGATACCACCTTGTCCGAAATGTAACAAGCTACATTTGGGAGAATGCAAGATCGGAACGAACAACTGCTATACCTGTGGAAGGGCTGGACATTATTCAAATCAATGTCCCAATCGTCAGCAAAGTGGAGGCGGAGGGCGACCAAAACAGTTCCAGCCACATCTTAGGGCTATGGAAGGATATCTACCGTTACCGCCGCCACAGCGCCTACAACAAGCTTACCGACCACATCAGTCGGGAAGACGACCTCTAGCCCCGCAGGCAAATCAGCGACATCACCAGAGAATGTTTGCCATTGATCAGAAAGCGAAGGATGGAAATCAAGGAAATTTAGCAGGTATGGGTGAGTTAAAAGGAGTACCCATAGTAATATTGTTCGATACTGGAGCCTCGCATTCTTTTATTTCCATTCCGTGTGTGGATACGTTAGAACTAAACATAGAACCTGCTCCACAACATCCAAGGGTAACCACTCCCATAGGCAGAACTACTACGGTTTCGTATGTGTGTCATAACTTAGAATTTAAGTTAGGATCAATTAAGCTTAAGGCTAGAAACCTGAGGGTAATGCCTATGTGGCATTTGGACATTATATTGGGAATGGATTGGTTGGAGGAAAACCATGCGACGATACAATGCAAGGAGAGACGAATATCATTTCAACCTCCCGGCCAAGAGTCTACTTCTTTTATTGGCATTGAGAGAAAATGGAAAAAGACGCCAATCATCTCAGCGCTACGAGCCAAGAAGCTTTTGGAGAGGAATGATACAACTGCTTACGTTGTATACTTAAATCAAAATGAGGAATCCAAGGCAAACATAGACGACGTGTCAGTCGTGCGGGAGTACCAAGATGTTTTTCCTGAAGCTTTGCCAGGATTACCACCCGATCGACAACTCGAGTTTACGATCAACCTTGAGCACGGAGCCGCGCTGATATCAAAAGCACCATATAGAATGGCACCGGCAGAGTTACAGGAGTTGAAGCTGCAACTGCAAGAATTGTTGGACATGGGTTTCATTTGACCCAGTGTTTCCCCGTGGGGAGCACCAGTTCTTTTTGTTAAGAAGAAAGATGGCAGTTTGAGGTTATGCATCGATTATCGTGAATTGAATAAGGTGACGCTGAAGAATAAGTATCCGTTGCCCCGGATAGATGACCTGTTCGACCAACTACAGGGAGCGAATACTTTTTCGAAGATTCATTTAAGATCGGGATACCACCAATTGAAAATACGGTCAGAGGATATTCCGAAAATGGCATTTCGTACAAGATATGGACACTATGAGTTTATAGTGATGCCTTTTGGATTAACGAATGCCCCTGGTGTGTTCATGGACCTCATGAACCGAGTTTTTCACGAATACTTAGATAAGTTCGTGGTAGTTTTCATCGATGATATTTTGATTTACTCGAGAAGTAAACAGAAATATGAAGAACATCTAAGGATCGTGTTAGAGAAATTGTGAGCTGAGAAACTTTACGCCAAGTTTAGAAAATGCGAGTTCTGGCTTAAGGAAGTCAATTTTCTGGGCCATATCGTTTCGACAAGAGGAATTGAGGTAGATCCAGCAAAAGTCCAGGCTGTACAAGAATGGAGATCACCAACTACGCCGCATGAAATACGCAGTTTTCTAGGGTTAGCAGGTTATTACCGAAGATTCATTGAGGGCTTTTCAAGAATTGCTAAGCCAATAATGCACCTGCTAAAGAAGGATGTCAAGTATGAGTGGACTGATGCATGTGAGCGAAGTTTCCAGGAATTGAAGAAGAGACTCACCACTGCTCCAGTGCTAGCTGTTCCAAAGGCAGATAAAGAGTACGCTGTCTACACGGATGCATCCAAGAATGGTCTAGGATGTGTACTTATGCAAGACGGAAAAGTGATAGCTTATGCATCACGACAACTTAGACCACACGAGATGAATTATCCGACGCATGATTTAGAATTAGCAGCAGTGGTACACGCATTGAAGATATGGAGACACCATCTTTATGGAGTACGGTGCGAGATTTACACCGATCACAAGACTCTCAAATATTTCTTCGAGCAAAAGGATCTCAATATGCGACAGAGAAAATGGCTCGAGTTAGTAAAAGATTATGATTGTGGAATCAATTATCACCCTGGAAAGGCTAATGTTGTAGCTGACGCTTTGAGTAGAAATAATCAAGTAGAATTGGGATTTCTCCTTACCCAAGAAAAGGACTTGATCAAAAAATTTGAGAGGATGAAAATAGAAGTTGTATTACCACCACAAACGACAGAATTTTTTGTGGCCACATTAAGTATTGCACCTGATTTGCGATCAAGGATTATCGCGGCGCAACGAGAAGATGAGAAAATGGAGAGATTGCGTGTGAAGATTCGAACTGAGAAAATGGAAGGTTATCAAGAAACGGCAGACAATGCCATCTTATACGAAAGAATATTGTGTGTGCCTGATAAGAAAGAGTTGAAGAATGAAATTATGAGCAAAGCTCATGACACTCCCTACACCGCACACCCAGGAAGCACGAAGATGTACCAAGATCTAAAAACTAGGTTTTGGTGGGAAGGAATGAAGAGAGAGATAGCAGCTTTCGTAGAAAGATGTTTGGCATGTCAACAAGTAAAAGCACTACACCAACGACCCTATGGCAAACTACACCCGTTAGAGATTCCAGAGTGGAAGTGGGATCATATAGCTATGGACTTTGTCACTGGGTTGCCAAAGTCAAAAAGAGGAAACACAGCCATTTGGGTAGTTGTTGATAGATTGACGAAGAGTGCCCATTCTATACCTATTTCGATTACTTATGGATCTGACAAGCTAGCTCAGATCTATGTTCGAGAGATAGTACGACTGCGTGGAGTACCGATGACGATCACATCCGACAGAGATTCCAAATTTACCTCACGGTTTTGGATGAGCATGCAGAAGGAGATGGGTACTAAATTGAACTTTAGTACAGCTTTTCATCCTCAGACAGACGGACAATCTGAAAGGACTATACAAGTTCTGGAAGATATGATCCGAACTGTTGTGCTAGACAAAGGAACCCAATGGGAACAAGTTTTGCCCTTAATTGAGTTTGCTTATAATAATAGCTTCCAGTCAACTATTAACATGGCTCCATATGAAGCCTTGTATGGGAAGAAGTGTAGGTCTCCGCTCTATTGGGACGAAGTAGGAGAAAGAAAGGTACTTGGACCTGAAGCAGTAGAAGAAATGATTTCTACCGTGCGACAGATTCGTCAGAGAATCAATGAGGCCAGAAGAACAGAGATTCATTTCGATGTGGGAAATAATGTTTTTCTGAAAGTTTCCCCATCTCGAGGAGTGCATCGATACGGAGTGAAAGGAAAGCTCAAACCGAGATACATAGGACCGTATGATATACTAGAGAAAGTAGGCCCCGTTGCTTACAGACTTGCGTTGCCACCACACTTCGCAAACGTCCACGACGTTTTTCATGTATCTCAACTGAGGAAGTACGTGTTCGATCCAAAACACGTCATTCACCTAGAAGAAGTATCCCTAGAACCGGACTTGAGCTATGAGGAGAGGCCAGAAGTTATTCTGGATAGGAAGATACAGCAGTTGCGAAACAAATCAATTGCTTTGGTGAAAATCCAATGGAGACACCATGGCCAAGAAGAAGCAACCTGGG
Organism: Salvia miltiorrhiza; assembly: GCF_028751815.1. NCBI lineage: Eukaryota > Viridiplantae > Streptophyta > Magnoliopsida > Lamiales > Lamiaceae > Salvia > Salvia miltiorrhiza. Next base: position 533,271 of record NW_026651531.1, read on the forward strand.
AACTTGAGCAGAAGATGAAGGAGAGGTACCCCGAGCTTTTTCCCGAAGGTAAATAACGTAAATTTCGGGACGAAATTTTTTTTAAGACGGGTAGGATGTAACACCCCGCATTTTTTACTCATTATAAATATTTTGAGTTTTAAGAGCACTGAGATATAAAAATAAGTTTATGATGAGATGAGATATTCCAATAGTTTGAGCTATTATATTTTCGATGATGGGACTAGAGAATGAAATACTCTGAGGAAATAAGGATGTATGGAGATGTTGGTTGAACATTGATGAAGTTAAAAATGTCTTTTCTTTCGATAGTTTGTAGCCGAGCTCTGGCGTAGCCGAGCTCTGCTCTGGAAGCAGAGCTGAAGTTGAGCTCTGCTCTGCTCTGACGACAGAGCTGAAAGCTCTGCTCTGCTCTGGCTTTGAGCTCTGCTCTGGCCTGCGAGTTCTGCTCTGGTTTTGAGCTCTGCTCTGGATGCGAGCTCTGCTCTGCCAAGTGAATTATGTTTTGAGCGGTCTTTGCTTTGGACAGAGCTGCTGCTCTGACAGAGAAATCACCATTCCTCTGCTCTGGCAGAGAAATCACCATTCCTCTGCTATGACAAAGAAATCACCATTCCTCTGCTCTGACAGAGAAATCATCATTCCTTTGCTCTGACCCGAGAAATCATTCCTCTGCTCTGGCGAGCATTCCTCTGCTCTGGCGAGTATTCCTTCTCCGCTCTGACGAGCGAGGCAGAGCTGAGTGAGCTCTGCTCTGAAGGCAGAACTGAGTGAGCTCTGCTCTGGTGGTTGAGATGTGCTCTGCTCTGGTGCGGAACCAACTTTAGAGAGAGAGGAGTCAAAGCAAGTGGATAAACATAGTTAACGGATAACATATTTTATGCAAGTGGATAATTAAGCATGTGTTATTTATCCAATATTTGATGGCTAAGTAAATGGGGTTAAATAAAACAACATCCCTCATAACAGACGTCCCTTTCCTCTCTCTTCTCTCTCTCCTTTGTCGACTGTCTTCACCCAACACCATTGATGAGATAGTAAAAAGCTTCACAAGCTACTTGTATGCCATAACCACCGATTAAATCCAGCTGAAAACATTCTTAAATCCATAGAACGAAAGCTAGGTTGAAGGTTCAAGCTAGGAATCAAGAAGGTGGAATTATACTTTTCTCTATACAGATCATAAGAGTAAGCTTCTAAACACATGAATCTACTTATATCTAAGCTTTATGAGCATGTAAATGGAGGATCAAAGCATGAAAACAACTCCTAATTCAAGCTGGTAATTTTCGAAGATTACTAGGGTTGGAAGTCTTCTAAAATTTTGTCGTCTTCTAACTTTAAGTGGAGAGTATATGCATGCTGTTAAGATGTTATTTATTGGTCTTTGAATGAAAAGCATGAATTGATTTTGAGATATGGAATATTAAAGGTGTTAGGTTGTGTGATGTTGGAAAGTTGAAGTTCATGAAGAAAGTGAGGATTTGAGTATAAAAATGAGCCTATGAGATTGTAGTTATGATAGTTGATGAATTAAAATGATGATTAGAGATGATTGATAACGATTATGATGAATTGGTTTGACAAGAATTAGAGTATGCTTGGCTATATGTTTAGGGTGGACTAGTTGATGAGTTAATTGGCTAGCTTATCAAGCTACTGACTTGATTGATTTCGACAGGGTTATTGATACCCAAAAATCTTGAACATTTTATGGTAAGTATATATAAGTGTTATAAACGTTCATGTAAAATTTTAGGTCATTTGAACATCGTTTGATATCCTTTTAAATTATTAATCTCCAGCTGCTACTTTCTACCAAAAGTGTGGAAGAAACAGATACAAGAGTCACTTTTCCAGTAGTTTTTCCTGCGTTTATGGTTTCCAAATTTTTATTTAAAGAAGATGAATATGTTAGCTAGCTACCCACAAAAGTTCAAGTCATTTTGACAAGATCTACGATTTTTCAAAAATCAAAACTTCCAGTTGCACAAAACTGTCGAATATGGTAGACTGTAGGAAAATGGTCATATCTCCTAAACCACGTAGAGTTTTGAAACCTACTTTTTTTTAAATGAAACTAGACTTCAAGAGGTTTCAAACGGTATGAGTCCCAAACCCAAGAGAGTTCCGAGGTAAAACAGTTTATTCCCCGAAGTTAAAACAGAAGGGTATGAGGTCAAGTATGGTCTTTCACAGTACACCTACTTTTGATTTATTATAATTTCATGTGTTAATGACGATAACTATACACCATAGTAATTCATAAAAATGCTAATGGGGTATATATATATACGTATATATATATGTAGATATAACACTTTTTCCATGTTTAATACTTAACCAAATTTGGTTCTCTTGAGATATTTAACCACATAATGATGTCATTAAGCATTATGTGAATTATCGTGAATATATTAAAGAATGTGATATAACATCATAACTTTAGTATGTGATTGTTAGATGTTATCTGAGTTTGAGTATTTAGGAAGTTATTCCTTAATGAACAGATTAGACTTAAAATTTTGGTGATGAGTTGAAAATGCAAACGATGAATATTTAGGAAGTATTATTATAAGGGTGATTAGTTACAAGGAAACAATGAGAAAGGAAGACTAGTACTTAGATAAGAATAGTAAACCTAGTGAGGATTTGTCTGATCGACGTTTATTTTATTACATGAACCATCTATGCCAATGATGATACCTGAAGACACGAGTCGAGGGCAGAAGTAGGATTGCTCCGAAGTACGAGGACCGAAGCTAAGATTTCCAGGTGGGCATTACTTTCTAATACCCCTATTACTGGCTTTCTAAATGATGATTATGATGATGTCTACAAGTTTTTGAAATGATTTGAGATAAATTGATGTTTGAACTAATTAACTTGCCGAGTTTTGATGACGACGAGCCTGTACGTTACCCTCTACGGATGAAACGATTTCGGGTCCTGCCAAAGGCGGGATTGTGTACACGGAGGTAACCGTGAGCTGTATACCGAGTTGGCCGGTCAGAAATGACTGTGAGACGACTGTCAGGTCGGCCGGTTACGGTACTTGAGAAGGGGGCCTACTTCTCAGTACCATGATGATGATGAATTGTAGAAGTGGTACTACATGCTAAGTATTTGTGACTGCAGTCTATCTTTTCTTTACTTTATGATGCTTATAATTTATCAATTGCTTACACGGGTTCTTTTAAGAAAAACCCCTGTGTAAAGTATAAATGGCAAGTTAAATTTATAGCTCTAAGAGCGAGATTGTTTATTTTCGGCTTATGTCCACTGAGTATTTTATACTCAGCCCTGCATGTATTTCTAAATGTGCAGGATGAGCAAGGAGAGAGATTGGGGGACCGTTGGAGGATTGTTGTTTCTAGACGACTTCTGGATACCGTATTCTACTCCTATACGGTAGTGTGAATTCTGGGGATTTACTCAAATCCCAAACAAATACCCCCTAACTCATGCTCAATTCCGTGGATTTCATCAAATCCCCAACTAATACACCCCTAATTATATAATTCATGCTCAATAAAATCAACCAATATCCATTAAAAAAAATCTAAAAATAACGTCAACATCCATAAAACATCCAACATTGAAAAAAAAACGTTAATTCAACCACATCCATCAAAACACCGCTCTAAATATTATCTTCGGTCTCCGCCTGACCGTCTTGATCGGTTTCAGATATGTGTCTATTTTGCCACATTGCATTAGCAATATTTGTTCTCCATATGTTCGCTTCATTCCGCTGTGATAGTTGGCTTTGAGAAAGATATTCCAAAATGTCTGTATTGTTCTCAACATCTGGTGCAACATTTCCTTCTTCAACCTCGACTGGAAATTCATCGGAACGACACTCCTTTCGGAGAAACTAACTCTGCTTGTGTTTGAAATGGGAACGGAGGAGCTGTTTTGAAAATTGAAAAACTTGATTTGAAGATTCCAAAAATGAGTTCAATCACGTTTCGCAATGATGCGTGTCGAAGATTGAACAACTCATCTGCATTTCTTGGATGACGACCGTCACCACCGAAATCTTTGGGATGATATCGAACGCCACGTAACGGAGCCAAAAACTGACGACGATTAGCAAATCTACAATCTACTAGAAAATATTTACCTTGAGGCACGTGGAGTCCATTTGGTCTAGACAATGCATCACTTAAAATTTTGGAATCATGGGCTGAGCCTTCCCATCCACTTAGATGAACTGCAAATCAAAGTTGCAAGCTACCAAAACATTTTGCGAATTCACCCCATGACGGTTACGATAACAGCTCACGTCTTTACCTATTATCATGGCCGGGATATGAGTGCCATCTATAGCCCCGATACAATCCTAAAATAATAGGTGAATGTGTTATACAAAAACCAAAAATATTTAATATAATACAAGAGCAGAAATATTATACCTTGAAGTAAGGATAAAATCTGATATTTTCTCGAATTTTAGCGGGTATTGCGCCAGTCGGCTTAACCATCATGTCCGGTGCTATGGTGTTCAATGCTCTCAAGATTTTGTTGAAGTTCTGACTAGTAGCAAAATGAGAACGACCAAACCTTTCACGAACGTTACAATAACGATCGTTGTGCCCTACAATGATGAGGAATGTTGCCAACATTTCTTCAACAGTTGTATATCGTGTATCATCCACATGGGCTTTCTCCCTAATGATCTGGCATAATTTGATGAAGACGTCAGGATACATTCTATACAACTGTCGAAACTGGCTCGGATCTCCATCCATCATTCTCGTAATAAAACGGAATCCTTCCCTAGTCTTTGGTCGTCGCATCAGAGCGTTGTCAGCAGTCGGATGTAGCGTCATAATATTTCCCAATAGAGTGATAACTACCTTAGCTGCTTCCATCAGTTGCCTAACAAGATCAGAAAGTTCAATCTCCATCTCTGTTTCGATTTCATCCTCAAGTTCTTCATCTATGTCTTCTTCAATTGCAATGTTAATTTTATCTTCATAATTCATGCTGCCATTTAAAACAATGAAACAATAATTGAAATAAGAATAAAAGGGACTCACAAAAAATAGCCTTTTAAAAATACTCATAAAATTCAACCACATCCATCAACAAAATAAAGTATTAAAACATAAAACCAACAAAACAATGTACACATAAAAAGATGGTGAAACAAAAATTAAAACATAGTTCAAAAAACATGACTAAACTATACTCTATTTCCTAGTCTTGGATTCTATCCATCTTTTGCGTTCAGGAACAGTCATTTTCATAAATCCATCTTTTTGTAACTTTGTAACAAGCAAGTCAAATGCTGTGTAGCGGGCATCTTCACTCAAATCAGGAATTTCTTTGATAGCATCCCAAGTTGTATAACCTTTTTCTTTTTCTCTTCTCTCCAGCATAGTATCTCGTTTCACGAAGAGGCTTTCAACTCGATCCATTATGCTAGTGACTTTTTTAATTTCTACCATGAGCTCCTGATGCGAACTATTTTCAGTGTGGCCTGAATTTGTCTCAAACTGGCCTCTGCTTCTTTTGGCGGGAGCTCTTCTCTGAGTGGACTCCACAGGCACTTCAGTGGACTCCAAAGGTGATTTGGAGCCGGATAATGGTGGATCATCTTCACCCAGTACTACAAACGCCTCATTAGCAGCATCGTAATTCAACTCCTCTATGAGTGGACCTCTACTTTCATCAACTCCTATTGTCCTAGCATCAGTAGCACTGCCCACTCCAATTGCGTTTCTTCCTACAGCCACATCGTTTCCAATAGCAAGCCTCAAGAGTGTTTAAAAACTCCCACTCCGAAAAACTCCCAGCGCGTAAGTATGCATCTTTTGGGTGAGCCTAAAATATAATAAATAAGAAAATTATTAATTAACTATATTATTTAAATAACATTGTGTTTAAAAAATAATTGATAATAAATTTACCTCTATATACACATCCCATACTTCATCTGGGGCCGTGAATGTTTTGGTGTCGTCGTCATAACCAAAACCAGAGTGTTGAATACGCATTCCAACGGCTCTTAAACCATTTGATACGACTTTGGTAGTGATTATAATTTTTATTGGACCTAAGTTTTTCATTGAGAACAGACAATATCCTTTCCTCTATTGTTGCTTTGATAAATATACCACTATTATCGCGCCATCCCCTAATTGCAGATTCAACCAGAATTCGTAACAAGGCATCACTTTGTTCCTGCGTCCATGCTTCATACACTGCCCTTTTTTTGGAATCTTGTGGTTGAGAGTCTCCCATAATAATATTACTAGACACCGAACAGTACTATATGAATGAATAAAAATAAAAAATAAAAAACATCAACAAAAAACTAAAATCAACTCACATGCAATAGAAACACGGTATACAGTTGCTAACAATTTATAAAGGTACAAGATTCATGCTATAGAAAAATTGCATAATTAAAATAATATGAAGATATAAAATTTATGAAAAAATACCTGGCTAAAAGCTAATATAGAACCCTAAACTTGTCTTGTTTTTTGAAGGGGGTGAGGCGTCTGTCGAATGTGGAATGAGAGGGGAAAAAAATCGAAGAGGGGTATTTAAAAAGCGTTGCTGGGCTGGGCTGGCTGGGCCCAGCGACCGCTGCAACCCAGCGGCCGCTGGGAACCCAGCGCTCGCTCAAATCCAGCGTATGCTGGACTCTCTCAACGGTGGCTGAGTTCCAGCGCTCGCTAGCTTCTGGGCAGCGGGCGCTGGAACTCAGCGCTCGCTTAAAACTTCATGGATTTCAATTCTCGTGGTTCTTGGCCGGATTTCGTCGTGTGTATTTTTTGGATGAAATCCATGAAAGTCATTCCGGATTTTAAGTCAATGGAATAACGAATACACCTAGATTTGTATGGATTTTAAAAAGTCTGAAACGAATACACCTAGATTTATATGGACTTTTAAAAGTCTTGAACGAATACACCTGGATTTCTGCAGACTTTTAAAAGTCTGGAACGAATACACCCAGACTTTTAAAATCCATAGAAATCTATTAAATTCCACAACGAATACACCCCCCTTAGTGTAAATAATGAGTTATGTGGGGGATATTTATTATGTATTGACTTTTTATTTTAAGAAATGGCATATTGAATTGGGACGTCCAAATAATGAAACATGGCCTATTGAATTGGGACGGAAGGAGTAATATGTTTTTCAATTGCTACAATAAATTATAGTGCATTGTTTATGTTATGATCAATTTGGTGGGATTATGATTAATACATAATTATAGTGGCTTGATTAATCTTAAATGCTCAAAATTTTACATACGCTGACAAAATGTTTAAGAAAGAAAAAATAAATATGTTAAAAGTTCATGTATAATCATAAATCATAAATGGGGGAAATCTTTTTAGATACCACATAATAAAAGGTAGAAGTTATTTACACTCATTTATAAGAGTATAAGTTTTTTTATACCAAAATGTGTTAAATTACTACACCACCCTTACTATACACTAATAAGTTGAAAGAAAATTAAAAAAAAAACAACTAAAGTTCAAACTCATTCACTTTCACCTTTCAAACAAAAAAAAAACTCATGCTCTTTCTTTTGGAAAACACTCGACATCCACACGCACACACACACACTATCGATACACTCGACAACAACATAATGAGTAGAACCCGATCGTAAGCCAACCACAATGAGCAGAAGACGGCGTCGAATAGTGGAGAAGGAGAAATAATCGATAACAAGCCACCGCTGAGTGCCCTAAATTCCACACGTCCATGTCTTTTTCTTTTGGAAAACTTATGCTTTTAAATTATGTGTTTATGCCCGTTAAATGGAAGTTGAGAACAATGTACATACTTGTATGAGTATAATTAGTGTTATTGCTATGATTTGTGGGTGAATTTTGGTTTTGAAGGGTGGAAACCATGGCTGCCCCCGGTAGATGTTTATCTTCACACGATGTTGTGTGAAGATAAACCCATCGTATAGGAGACATGGTGGCGGCTGCCCACAGCTTGCACATGCTGGCAAGATATGGTCGTGTATCCATCATGTGCACCCACAGTTGTGCACAATCCCCTAATTGTGCACACGATGGCTACACTATTGTGTCTTGAGCAATTGAGTGCAGGGCAGAATGTGTACAATTTGCCCATGATTTATGTTATTGTTTGATTTGAGCACTCGATCATTGTTCTTATGGTTTGTATATTTATATTGCAGCCCGATCTTGAATGGATGAGGTTGACATTGCGTGGTGTTACGTAATAATTGAATCTTTACATGTGTGGGGCTGTATTCAATGAGATAACTTCGATGCTCCGGTGCCTTCCCAACAATCTGAAACGGTGTAGGAGAGTGTATGAAGTATTTACGACAGGTTATATTGGTCGTTTGATTAAAAATAAAAGAAAATGAAGTTCAAATGGTCTCTTCCAACATCTTATCGACAACTAATTGAAGGGTAATATCATACCCCAAGATGAGTCTTGGTTCTAGAATTTCGGACATTCTCTAATTCCTCTGATTATTTTGATCTCGAATTAGCCGATGAAAAAGAAGAAGTCATGGATCGTTGTAATGACTCCAGCAAACGTGAAGACATTGAAAACTATGTACAAAAAGCATAGAGCATCAGGCTGTGATGTTATACTGGAGATTAAGGAGCTCAATCACAAAGTCCCATAATCTCTTTTCGACCATGCCAATGATGTGTCAATTCATCATAAAGTACAGTATTGTTTATAGGAAATGTGTAGCAACTAGGATTTATTGGTTAGCGGATGAAGGTTGTCAGTGGGATTGAGAACAATTTAAACTTGTTTTGAACATATGAACTTGTTATTGTCTTATGTAATCTTAAAATTTGAACTTCTTAAGACTTATGTGTTCTATAAGTATGTGTTGTGTGCATAAATTAGCTGAAATTAATAAAATATATGATGAAACAGGGGAAAATATGTGTCATGATCTGCACACGACGGCTTGCCGACCATGTGTAGAGATTGTGTGCACAATCATGGTACTCTAAATTGTGCACACAATCTCTGCACACGGTGGCTGCACATAGTTGCATATATCACATGATGCATTACATCGTGTGCACGGCCATGGCCTACATCATGTATTTGTGTGAACAAGAAATTCCACTTAGGGCCATTTTTCATTCCATGTGTTATCGATTCTCTTATAGCTTATTTCAACATTTATAACTCCATAATATCCAATTCCAACACGTACATATAACCTTCGTCAAATTCATTTGTATAAGGGTTACTTTGTACATAACAAAATGTGATTGTATATTACTAATATCCTCATTATGTCAAGATTATACATTATACGCAATAGATTTTGTTAATTAACCATCTGATGCCACAATATATGGATATTTGTTCGAAATAATTGCACATACGGAGTCAATGATACATAAATTTGTTATTTGACATGCATTTAATGGGAAATTGATCGTGGAGTGCAGGCTACCACTATGTACACGGTTATAGCGGTCGTGTGCACATGTGGCATAAAAAGATGACGTGTGTGCACACACTGTTAGGTCCGGAGGGTCTAGAATAGGTGTATGGGGGGGAATACACCTATAGGCTATTTTTGACTTTAACAGAGTCAAAACGAAACGTCAAACAAAAACTCACACAACCTGTTTTACTTAAAAGAGTTTTGACCAAAACAGGGTTGACGACTGATACTGAATACTCTTTAGTATGGAGTTATCAATTAAGTCAAAAGACCTTAACTGATACATGTAAGGCTTCAGTCGAGTTTGATAAAAAGAGATGTTATGAATCTTACTGATGATCAGAAGATAGATCAGTTAGACTGATAACAAACGTAGCGAAAAACTTTTGTTTCGCAATAGCCTGTGAGTTAAGCACGTTGTCAGTCTTTAGGTTTCTCTTTGCTATTAATCAGTTTTCAGTTTACGAAGGGAAGAGCACAAGTAAGAAAGTAAATACTGAAAGCTGTAAATAACACAGAGATTTTTACGTGATTCGGAAAACACTTCCTATATCCACGGTCGGTTGATCAAACCAACAACTTCACTGGGAAAGTGCTTACGGGTGCACTGCAAACCTGAACGTGTGCTTGCGGGTGCACACAGCCGAAACAACCGAAGATCCAATCTTCAGTACCAACACACCTTGTTGGATTTCTCACTCCTAGCACACACTGGGCACTAGGATCTCGCGGAGACAGAACACTTTTCTGAACTCCTTAGGAACGCAAACACTCAATTAAGAAGGTTGAAGGGAGGTTTGAAAACTTGCCAACTAAACTTCAAAGAACAAGTTCTTTGCAATTAGTTTGACCTAGGTTTTGGATAAACAAGGTTTGCATAAGGTTTAAGAAAATGTATGTAATCAGCAGTGACTGATTTTTGGCTTTGGGATTCTCTTCTTCGATTCAAACTTTGGAGAGTCTAGGCTTTAGCTGAGTAAAGATTTTGGCAGCATTTCAGCTTATGTTGTTGAATCGGTGATGATTGAAATGATCCTCGAGCACTATTTATAGGAGAAGTCTTGAATAGATCCGTTCGCGGAGAAGGACTTCAAGATTTCTTCCATTAGAGAGTAATTTGAACTTGGGCTGATGCTTCAATCTTCAAAGTTCCTTGTTTGGTGAGAACGGCTATGTTGAAGAGCAGGAGATGCGACATCTCTAAAAAGGTAATCACCAAAGAGGAATGACCTCTGCAGAGAAAGGACGATCCTGAGATCTCTACATTTAATGCGGCTGTACTTCTGGAGTGCGTGGCTTTCTTTGAACGTTGGAGGTTCAGTCCGAGGAAGAAAGTTTAACTGATACTTGACTTTAGTATCAGTCCGCTGATTTCACATGGCTCGCATTAAGTAATCAGTTAAAACTGATTCTACGACTGATGCTTCAGCCGACAACTTTATTCTTCAGTCTTCAGTCCTTCGTTCTTCAGTCTTCAGTCTTCAGAACAACAACTAAACTAGAAAAAAACTCTAGCACTTGAGTTCAACCAGTTATAGTCTATTACAAAAGAAACATATTGATTTTGGTATCATCAAAACAAGGTTTAGGATATTTCACTAAGTTCCCAACAATTTCCCCATTTTTGATGATGCCAAAACCACACAACAGTTCTAAGCAAGAAAAAGGCTAAACTCAAAGCACAAGTTATCAACCGGGGTGAATACTATTCCCCCTTAACAATAGAACCTAAAACTTGTACTTCGAAGAAAGAACACAACAGTTCAACAAAACAGAACAAGGATAAGACAGAAAAACATTAATCAGAGCCTGGACACAAAGTCATTGTCTTTCGGTTGAGATCAAGAATAAGTTCTTTTCATTTAAGAAAAACTGATGAGAAATCAGTTGAGGTACAGAGCAAGACATACAAGGGTGCAAAAACAACAAAGAAAACTCATGGGAAACCCATTGACTCCAGCAGTCTGCTTGTCTGCGCCTTGAACTTCTTGATCTTCATCTCCAGTCTTCATGTTCCTAAGCTTGTTCCATTCACACTTATTTTCCATTGACTTGAGGTCTTTACTGTAACGTCATCCTTAAAACTTCTGGTGATCCTTTTGCTTTACCATCTTCAGTCTTTCGAGAAGATACAAGGAACTACCTTTGAGAAGGTTTTTCTCTGAGTTTTACTTTCCCCCTTTTTGGCAAAATCAAAAAGAGAGCTGATGATGGAAGCTATGATCAGACGGTACCCAACTCCTATTCTCAAAAACTCGTGAGAGGACTTGAGAAGAGGATGAGTCCAGAGATGCAGAAGAGGAAGACGCCAGTGGGAAGAGGGAGGTGAGAAGGGAGACGGAGAAGTGAAGGAGAGTGAGAGGATGAGGGAGACGGAAAGATGAAGGAGGCTGCTTTAGAAATGAAGAAGGCTGCCTTGGAGGAGAAATAGAGGCTTAAGAAGAAGAGAGAGGGGACGGGGATGGAGAAAAAGGGAGAGTATGGGAAAAGGGTATGAGAAGGAAAAATCGAATCAGTGACAGTCATGAGGACAAACACTGTCGATTTGCCGGCACGAGGTCTTTGAAGAAAGGACCATGTGCGGCTGACGATGCCGGCAGACAACGAGAGAGAGCTTGTTGTTGTTGCATGCCATGAAGGTGTACAAGATATCTGAAATAAACTTGATAACCTCCGGAGCTTAGAAGCTTCTTGGCGCCAGGCATGAGGATGGAAGACACTCGCATCGCTGGATATAAGTGAGGGTAGAAACAAGTTTGACGTCGGAGAGACGTTGAGATCCAGTGGACGGGTCCGATGAAGACCAAGTATGTGAGCGTCATTCTCCCACTCCATGACTTCGTAGTCATTGAATTCTCCTTTGTCGGAATGAAATTTTTTTTCTGCAACTTTTTGAAAGATTAAGAGTTTCTCACAGAGAAGGCTGTGGAAAGATGTTAGTTGAAGCATAAAACAAATGAAGACATCGAGGCATATATAGACCATATTACCAAGAAAGAAGATGAAAAAGTTTTTCGAAAACTGTGCCTAAAATCTTTTTGAAGAAAAATTTCACGTCCGACGTCACTGCAGATGATGGAAGCTTCAAAAGGTGAGAAAGATCATTGCATTTTGTCAAATCAATGAGATTCTCAAGATTTTCATTTCAGAGGCAAAATGTTGGATAGATTTTGAGTAAAGATCAGGACAAGTTAAATCAAAATTTCAAATCCTCTTAAAAGTACTTGTCCTTCACGGATATTTCATTTTCCAACAATCAGTTAAAGATTTTGAAATAAACTGATCAGTTAGAGAAAGGTTTTGAAAACAAACAAAAGACTCATCATAACTGAAATAACTGATTTTCAGAGTGTAAGTTGAAGATACTTACTAATCGACTGATCATTGTAGTCAGTCGATACCACTGTTTTTGGTTGACTTATCAGAAAAAGTTCCCTTCTGATGAAGATAAGTCTTCATTGATCTCCACGTCAGCAGTTGAAGAGCACCAGTTGGCTGAGAAACAGTCATCGTGCCTGTTAAAGAGATCTTCAAGCACAACATCACCTTTCTGGGTTGATGAGGCCGATCCTTCCACAAAGATCGTTAAACCTTTCTTCAGGAAGAGCTTTGGTCAGCAAGTCTGCTCTCTGAACTGCGGTCGAAATCCATTCAACAGAGATATTCTTCTTTAGCACATGATCACGAATGAAGTGATGTCGGATTGCAATATGCTTGACTCTGGTGTGATGAACTGGATTCTGTGAGACTGCAATAGCACTGGAGTTGTCGCAAAAGATTGGGACTTCCTTTTCTTCGATCCCATAGTGAAGAAATATTAAACTGAATTAATACTCTGATTGCCCGATGACCGTTTCTTGGATTATTATTAATTTATCATACAACGATTAATCTTAACATGCTCCTATGAATTTAATTGCTGCACGTTGGTGGTAGAAAAACTTACTTGTGAAGCGTATGCAAAGGCTGTCGATGATCGAATCGAATGATTCCAGCTCTGACCTTCTGGACTGTGTCCCGCTCAGCTTTCACCGTTGGATGGACAACGATCTATGAAAGTCCTAAGAGAGAAACTGCTCACACGTTTCTGGCGCCTCTCTGCTCTCTCAAAACCCTAATTAATTAGTGTGTGTTTTTCCTGAGAGCAGATAGCTGTATTTAAATAATAAAATACGTATGGGGCGCCAACTTTAGTGCAGGGGGCGATTTCTCCTTCTTCTAGGGCAAGGAGACATTGGGCCGGTCCAGGGACTAGATACAAGGAATAAAGATGGCCTCAAATAAATTAATTCTTTATGGTCAGCCCAGACCATAATTAATTTATAAGTATTAGTTCATTCCACTAGAGAACCAATACTGACTTACCCCTTTATTGTCGGTGATGAGTCGGGGCTTGTATTTAGACTTATTAAATCTCCGTATTTAAAATATCTGACATCCATTAATTAATTAGAGCTCCGACAGCTTAAATTAATTAATCTCTTTGTAATCCTTAAGCAGTACAACTCAAACTTTATTATTGCGCCTGAACTTAATCAACCTGCAGGGTTTAGCGCAATAAATCTTATTAAGCTCCTTAAGGGGATGTCATTATCCTATATCGGATACGGGTACTAATACAGATAATCAAATATCATATATCAACCGCTATCACCCAAGATACAGAGTACTCAAGTTACTATATAACTCTCACTCATAGTAAGTCAAAGTGATACACGAATTAACATATATATCTAAAATCTTATTAGTATTAAGATTTAATTAAGTTACCGAGATCTTGATTCTTCACTTAAGTCAGATAGAAAAATACATCTAACTGTGGTCCTATCAATACGTTATGACGTACCAGTATAGACAAGTAGTCAAGACTAACTACTTCTATCTATACCGCAACCTAAACCGATGACTCATCCTAAAGTCATCTCGGTTGTGATCATTTTATATCTCTTAAGGTTATTCCAATTATATGGTCTTCTGTGATCTACAACACACCATATAACCTACTTATATAGAGATAGAGAACATACATATGCAATCATGAACACAATCAGATAGGAGATTAAAACAGTTAACATAGGAATCATTGTATACAAGCATAAAAGGTTCTTGCTTTTAGTATACAAATCCAACACATAGTCCTTCAGTTGTTGGACTAGCCATAGGAGTTGTGAACAGCAGCTTCCCGCAGCAACATATTCAGTTTCAGTTGTGGAAGTGGCGAGCATACTTCTCGTAGGCCTTTTGCGGCAAGCTCTTCGTGAAAGGGTCAGCTAAGTTCTTCAAGGTATTAATCTTCTCAACCAGCACATCTCCTCTGTTTACGATTTCTCGTATGATGTGGTACTTTCTCTCTATGTGTTTGGTCGCCTTGTGGGTCCTGGGTTCCTTAGAATTTGCCACTACACCCGAGTTATCACAATAAATTATGATACTCTTAGGCAAATTAGGTACCACTCCTAGATCCAAGAGGTAGTTCCGGAACCATACAGCCTCTTTAGCAGCTTCAGAAGCAGCTACATATTCGGCTTCCATGGTGGAGTCTGCAATGCACTTCTGCTTTGCACTCCGCCATGATACGGCTCCACCTCCCAAGGTAAACATATATCCAGAGGTAGATCTCTTCTCATCCCGGTCAGCCTGGAAATCCGAATCGGTATAACCCAAAGGAGTTAGACTGTCTGATTGGTAAACTAGCCTATAATCTCGAGTCCTTTCAGGTACTTGAGAATATGCTTTACCGCAGTCCCGTATCCTGGTCCAGGGTTCGACTGATATCTTGCAACCATGCCAACGACATAGCAAATATTAGGTCTCGTGCAAAGCATTGCATACATGAGGCTACCTACAGCGGAAGCATATGGTACCTTCCTCATTTCCTCAACCTCACTAGGCGTCTTAGGACACATGTCCTTAGACAGAGGAATGCCATGTCTGAAAGGTAGCAACCCTTTCTTGGCAGTTTGCATGCTAAAACGAGCAATCACAGTATCAATGTAGGACGCTTGAGATAAGCTCAACATTATTTTCTGGCGATCACGAACAACCTTGATCCCCAGAATGTACGCTGCATCTCCTAAGTCCTTCATTTGAAACTGTTCGGATAACCACTTCTTTATGTCCGATAATAGCTCCACATTGTTGCCAATGAGGAGAATATCATCTACATAAAGTGCAAGGAAAACCACATCGCCATTGGCATCTAAACGGTACATGCAACTTTTGTTTTCACAACGAGTGAATCCATAGGATTTAATGACCTCATCAAAACGTTTGTTCCACGACCTCGAAGCTTGCTTAAGTCAATAAATGGACTTCTTCAGCTTCCATACAAGATGCTCTTCGCCCTTCTTCACAAACCCTTCGGGTTGCTGCATATAGATGTCCCTTCCTTCTTCAAGGAAACCGTTTAGAAAAGCGGTTTTGACATCCATTTGCCAAACCTCAAGGTTCATGTGGGCTGCTATGGTAAGGAGTATTCGGATAGACTTGAGCATGGCAACCGTCGAAAAGGTTTCATCAGAATCTATACCCTGTTCTTGGGTATATCCTTTCGCTACCAGTCTAACTTTAAAAGCTGCGACTTCGCCATCCGAATCACTCTTTCTCTTGTATACCCACCTACTACCTATAGCTAAAAAGCCATCAGGAAGTTCAGTTTTCTCGTATACATCCATAGCAGTCATGGATTCTATTTCAGAAACCATGGCGTCGTACCAAGAACATAAATTGATCGGGTTGAACTATAACCCTCCCACTTTGACGAAGCGGTGGTGGTACAGCTGTGACAATGGTTTGTGCAGTATCCTGTGGTGCATTCACTTGCACACTTGGCTGGGGTAATGGAATCGCCTGTCCATTGCCTTCGATTTCTTGAAGGACAATATCGGACTTGGACTTGTGTTTATCTATATAATCCTGTTCCAAGAATCGTGCGTTGGTGCTAACAACCACTTTCTGATCCTTAGGATTATAAAAATAACCACCTTTCGTTCCTTTAGGATATCCTACAAACAACATTACTTCGCATCTAGGCTCCAATTTCTTCGCTTCCTTGTCTAGCACGTATGCAGGACAACCCCATATCTTTATATGGTTTAGACTGGGCTGACGCCCATACCATAACTCGACAGGAGTTTTAGGAACCGATTTGGACGGCACTAGATTCAGCAAGTAGACCGCTGTTTCCAAGGCATATCCCCAAAACGAAATAGGCAACGATGCATAACTTATCATTGATCGTACCATTTCCAAAAGAGTCATGTTTCTTCTCTCCGCTACACCATTCTGCTGGGGAGTACCTGGTGCAGTCAATTGGGATGTAATCCCAGAATCTGACAAGTATTGCTTAAACTCGTTTCCGAGGTATTCGCCACCGCGATCAGACTGCAATGACTTGATAGATTTACCCATTTTCTTCTCCACTTCCGCCTTGAATTCTTTGAATTTCTCAAAGCATTCAGACTTGCGTTGAAGCAGGTAAATATACCCATATCTTGAGTAGTCGTTAATAAAAGTGACGAAATACTCATACCATCCTCGAACTTTTGTGGACATCGGCCCACACAAGTCAGAGTGAATCAATTCTAACACATGCAAGGCCCTATTCCCCTTAGCCTTAAAAGGCCTTGCCGTCATCTTTCCTTCTATACAGGATTCGCAGGTTCTAAATGGAACAGCTTGAAAGTCTTTCAAGATTCCATTTGACACGAGCTTTTGGATCATATTTAGATTGATGTGGCCTAACCTTAGGTGTCATGCATGTGTATATTATTTATGAGAAAAATGTTTCCTTTTATTTGGATTTGGACAGATTTGTGATGTAGATGCAACATGGACAGAGTTATTAACTGGACATGTAATAGTATATAAAGAGTTGTTCAAAATTTCAGAGCAAATAGTCATGTTATTTTTCATGATAGAAACACCTCTATCAAAAGTAACAAAATATCCATCCAAAAACAATTTTGAAACAGAAATTATGTTCCGCCGAAACTCCGGCACATATAAAATATCTCTCAAAACTAAAATATCATCACCAAAACATAAAGATAAATCTCCAATAGAAACAGCTGCGACCTTCGACGCATTGCCCATGGAGATGGTGATCTCGTCACTTCCCAGACTCCTTGTCGGCTTGAAGCCCTGCAAGGTGTAACAAACATGATCAGTTGCCCCCGTATCCACTACCCAAGAATGAGTAGAAAACGAAGCTAAGCATGTCTCAGTTACTAGAACTTGTGACGTACCTTGTCCCTTTGCCTTGAGCACCGGACAATCTTTCTTCCAGTGCCCAGTCTTGCCGCACTTGAAGCACTTTCCCTTTTCAGTTGGCTTCTTCACGCCACCAGTAGGGCCGACTGCTTTGTCACTCCCACTTGCTTCCTTGCCACCTTTGCCCTTTGGACCTTTGTGCTTCTTTTTCCCATCTTTTGACGAAGAAGCAGATCCCTTGGCAGCGACAAGTACTTCCTTCCTACTGCCCAAGACTCCCTCTGCCGTAGCTAGAGCATTCAATAACTCATTAAGAGTATAGTTGACTTTGCTCATAACGGCATTGAGACGGAAGTGCTCAAAGGATTTGGGGAGAGTGTTCAGGATGATATCGACTTTAGCTTCGCCTTCGATACCTCCTCCGAGCAAGTCGAGCCTGTCAAACAGATTTATCATGTGCATGACATGCTCGTGAACAGAACTGCCCTCGCTCATCTTACACGCTAAGATTTCTCTAATTATGTTAAAGCGAGCAAATCTCTCGGACTCCCCATAAACCTCAGAGAGGTTCACCATGATTTCAGTCGCGTCAACCATAACCTGATGCTGGAGTTGCAAAGTTTGTGACATAGTCATCATAATATAGCACTTGGCCATATTATTTGACTTGTGCCACCTTCTATGCGCCTCACGTTCCGCATCGGTTGACTCATCAGTAAGGGCCGCGTGTTGGATTTGTATACTGAAAGCAAGAACTTTATGCTTGTATACAATGATTCCTGTTATTCACTATTCTTATCTCCTATCTGATTGTGTTCATGATTGCATATGTATGTTCTTTATCTCTGTATAAGTAGATTATATGGTGTGTTGTAGATCACAGAAGACCATATAATTGGAATAACCTTAAGAGATATAATTTGATCACAGCCGAAATAACTCTAGGACAAGTTATTGTTTTAGGCTGCAGTATAGATGGAAGTAGTTTGTCTTGGCTACTTGTCTATACTGGTACGTCATTACGTATTGATAGGACCACAGTTTGAGATGTATTCTTCTATCTGACTTAAGTGAAGAATCAAGATCTCGGTGACTTATAAATCTTAATACTAATAAGTATTCAGATATATATGTTAATTCGTATATCACTTTGACTTACTATGAGCGAGAGTTAAATACTAACTCGAGTACTCTGTATCTTGGGTGATAGCAGTTAATATATGATATTTGATTATCTGTATTAGTACCCGTATCCGGTATAGGATAATGACATCCCCTTAAGGAGCTCAATAAGGTTTATTACGCTAAACCCTGCAGGTTGATTAAGTTCAGGCGTAATAATAAAGATTGAGTGGTACTGCTTAAGGAATTATTAAGAGATTAATTAATTTAAGCTGTCAGAGCTCTAATTAATTAATGGATGTCGGATATTTTAAATACGGAGATTTAATAAGTCTAAATACAAGCCCCGACTCATCACCGGCAATAAAGGGGTAAGTCAGTATCGGTTCTCTAGTGGAATGAACTGATATTTATAAATTAATTATGGTCTGGGCTGACCATGGATGAATTAATTTATTTGAGGCCCATCTTTATTCCTTGTATCTGGTCCCTGGGCTGGCCCAATGTCTCCTAGCCCATGAAGACAGAATTTTCGGCCCTAGCACTGTAATTGGCGCCTCCTCCTTATTTCTGTATTATTAAATACAGCTGTCAGCTCTCAGGAAAATACACTGATAAAATATTAGGGTTTGAGAGCAGAGGGAGGCGCAGAAAATCGTGAGGTGCCATTCTGTCTTGGGAGTTCTCATAGCTCGTTGTCCATCCAACGTTGGGAATTGAGCGGGATACAGTCGAGAAGATCAGAGCTGGAGTCTGAATCATTCGACGCGATCATCAACCATCTGTGCATCCGTTTCTCAAGTAAGTTTTCCTAACACCTGTGTGCAGCTGTTAAATTCATAGGAGCATGTTAGGAATTAATCGTTGTATGGCAAATTAATAATAACCAAGAAACGATCATCGGGCAATCGGAACGTTAATTCAATTTAATATTCCTTCAATTGGTATCAGAGCCCAGGATTATTTTCTTGGCTCTATTATTAATTTGTGTACGATTAATAATATGCGTTGTTTTTTAACTGCTGTTGTTCTTCGTGATTCGTTGATTCGTGGGATACGTCGTTTGACGTTGTAATCGTTTTTCACCACGAGAAAATCCGTGGTTAGATTAGGATTTCAATTGTATTTGTTTTTTCCGTTGTAAATCTGTAAAATTGAAGAACGAGACGAGGACGACGACGAATCAACGACGAGGAAGGTGTAAGGACGAGCAACGGGCACGGAGCGAGCAAGGCCGCCGGCGCCAAGGGCTGCGCGCGCGCTGAGCGCCGCGCGCCTGGGCAGGCGCCGTGCGCCCTTGCTGCTGCTGCTCGATGCGAGGCGAGGCGGGCGGCTGCTGCTGTGCGGGTCGGGCAGGGAAGGAGGCTTGCAGCCGGCAGGGGCTGTGCGCGCTCGGGGGCCGCGCCTGCGCGCTTCGCGCGCTGCGCGCCCAGCGGGCGGCGCACTGCCGCTGCTGCCGCTGCTGCTGTCCACGCCGGGATGCCTGCTGGAGCTGCTGCCGCTGGGAGTGCTGGAGCCCGCTGCTGCTGCTGGTGCGTTCGTGCGGTGGAGGGGCCGGGTGCTGGTGGCGCCGAGCGCTGCTGACCGGGCGGCTGCTCGCGCGGGTGGCCGGCGCCGGGCTGCTGCCGAGCGCGGGGCGGCTGTTTGGGAGATGGCCGCGGCGGCTAGGGTTTCCAAACCCTAGCTGCGATTGCTTCTCAAACCCTAGGGGGCCCAAACCCTAGCTTGACGGGCCCATGTGTTCGGGCCGAGTTTTATCTTCAGTTTTTGGGCTTGTTTTTCTATTTTATTTTGTAATAGAATAGATGTTGGGTTTCCACGAATGGATCACGAAGAATTTTAATTCTTTTATTACTGTTCTTTGCATGTCGTGGTTGTTAATCCCTTATGCTCTTTACCTGCTTTTTGCACGTCTTTGCTTGTTAATATTTGTTTATTAATTGCGCTTAGACGAGCATGTTAGTAGGTTTGCCGTTTTCTTAAGCATGTTTTAGAATTCTGCGAGCATGATTTACATGTTGCGTTCTAGAGAAGCATGTTTAGGTTTATGTGCTTGAGCATGAACAAACCTTTTGAAAGAAAAAGACTAAGCAGTTTAATAATTTTTATAGTAATTAAAAATTATTTTAGACCTCCACATGCGGTCTCTAGACAAAGTGATTAGCAATATGAGTAAACGTCCACCCAACGTGGCTTACTTCATATTTGTTTTTCATAAGTTTGTCAGAAGAGGTTTCTATAAAAAATATTTAAACCATTAAAGTAGTGGGAGTTATGCAGTAAACGTCCACCCAACGTGGCTTACTTGTGTAATTTTCACAAGTACTTTGGAGAATGGAATTAAATAAGATAACCAAGAAAATTAAATTGAAAGCGGCATGGTCCTAGTGAGTATGCTAATTTCGAGAATTTAATTTTCAAGGTTAAAATGTGGTCATTGCTTAGATATCATATCAAGTACAATGTACAACTCCCAAAGGAGTCCCTTCTTGATGATGATATGGTCTAGTTAAGGTGCCAACTATTAATTTCCTTTGTCAAAAAGGTTAAGTTGACATGGATGGAAATTAAATGACTAGGTAAATAGTCTGGTTGAGGAGTTCATGTGTAAACGTCCACCCAACGTGGCTTGCACATGGGATTCTTTGAGCCGTTGGAGGTTTCATTAATATTGTTTTATCAAAAGGTTACAATATTACTGTTACGAACTATGTGCGTTTCATGTTCTTACATGTTTATTTGTTTACTTTCAGATATGTCTATGTCTCCGATTATTAACATTCTAGCCAACAATCCTCTCACCGGTCCAAATTACACTGAATGGAAACGCCATATTATGTATATTCTTGACGCTGATGAGCACAGTTTTGTGCTTACCACTCCACGTCCCGCGGCCTTAACTGATGAGTCGACTGATGCGGAACGTGAGGCGCATAAAAGGTGGCACAAGTCGAATAATATGGCCAAGTGCTATATTATGATGACTATGTCGCAAAATTTGCAACTCCAGCATCAGGTCATGGATGACGCAGCGACCATCATGTTAAACCTCAGCGAGGTTTATGGGGAGTCCGAGAGGTCTGCTCGTTTTAACTTGATGAGAGAAATCTTATCTTGTAAAATGAGCGAGGGCAGCTCGGTGCACGATCATGTCATGCATATGACAAATCTGTTTGACAGGCTTGATCTGCTAGGAGGGGGTATCGAAGGCGAAGCCAAGGTCGATATCATCCTCAATACTCTCCCCAAGACTTTTGAGCATTTCCGTCTCAATGTCGTTATGAGCAAGGCCAACTATACTCTTAATGAGTTGTTGAATGCTCTAGTTTCGGCAGAGGGGGTCATGGGCACGCGCAATGGGAAAGAGGTCCTTGTTGCTGCCAAGGGATCTACTTCTTCGTCGAAAGGCGGGAAAAAGAAGTGGAAAGGTCCAAAGGGCAAGCATGACCATGAGGCTAGTGGGAGCGGTAAAGCCAAGGTTGATGGCCCTAGCGGCGGCGTGAACAAGCCGACAGCCAAGGGAAAGTGCTTCAAGTGCGGCAAGGTTGGGCATTGGAAGAAAGATTGTCCAGTGCTCAAGGCAAAGGGACAAGGTACGTCACAAGTTTTAGTAACAGAAACATGTTTAGCTTCGTTTTCTACTCATTCGTGGGTAGTGGATACGGGGGCAACTGACCATGTTTGTTACACCTTGCAGGGGTTCAACCCAACAAGGGAGCTGGCAAGTGATGAGATCACCATCTCCATGGGCAATGCGTCGAAGGTCGCAGCTGTTGCTATTGGAGATTTATCTTTAGGTTTTGGTGATGACATTTTAGTTTTGAGAGATATTTTATATGTGCCGGAGTTTCGGCGGAACATAATTTCTGTTTCAAAGTTGTTTTTGAATGGATATTCTGTTACTTTTGATGGGGGTGTCTCTATCATGAGAGATAACAAGATTATTTGTTCTGGAATTTTGAACAACTCTCTCTATACTATTACATGTCCAATGAATAACTCTGTCCATGTTGCATCTACATCAC
The DNA here is from genome assembly GCF_028751815.1 of Salvia miltiorrhiza. Lineage (NCBI taxonomy): Eukaryota > Viridiplantae > Streptophyta > Magnoliopsida > Lamiales > Lamiaceae > Salvia > Salvia miltiorrhiza. The sequence continues at coordinate 556,077 of NW_026651531.1, forward strand.
AAATTCTTCCAAATCCTAATAAGAGAAAATATTACTCTCATGAACAATATACACATACTTGGCACCTAAGATTAGGCCACATCAATCTAAATAGGATCCAAAGGCTCGTTTCAAATGGAATCTTGAAAGACTTTCAAGCTGTGCCATTTAGAACCTGCGAATCCTGTATAGAGGGAAAGATGACGGCAAGGCCTTTTAAGGCAAAGGGGAATAGGGCCTCGGATGTGTTAGAATTGATTCACTCTGACTTGTGTGGACCGATGTCCACTAGAGCTCGTGGAGGATACGAGTACTTCGTCACTTTCATTGACGATTACTCAAGGTATGGGTATATTTACCTACTTCAACGCAAGTCTGAATGCTTTGAGAAATTCAAAGAATTCAAGGCGGAGGTGGAGAAGAGAACGGGTAAATCTATCAAGTCATTGCGGTCTGATCGCGGTGGCGAATACCTCGGGAACGAGTTTCTGCAATACTTGTCAGATCTTGGGATTACATCCCAATTGACTGCACCGGGTACTCCCCAACAGAACGGTGTAGCGGAGAGAAGAAACAGAACTCTTATGGAAATGGTACGATCTATGATGAGCTATGCATCATTGCCTATTTCGTTTTGGGGATATGCCTTGGAAACAGCGGTTTATTTGCTGAATCGGGTACCGTCCAAATCGGTTCCTAAAACTCCTATTGAGTTATGGTCAGGGCGTAAGCCCAGCTTGAATCATATAAAGATATGGGGTTGTCCTGCATACGTGCTAGACAAGGAAGCGAGGAAATTGGAGCCAAGATGCGAACTAATGCTGTTTATAGGATACCCTAAGGAAACGAAAGGTGGTTACTTTTATAATCCGAAGGATCAGAAAGTGGTTGTTAGCACCAACGCACGATTCTTGGAACACGATTATGAAAGTAATCACAAGTCTAAGTCCGAGATTGTCCTTCAAGAAATCGAAGGCAATGGACAGGCGATTCCATCACCCCAGCCAAGTGTGCAAGTGAATGCACCACAAGACCCTGCACAAACCATTGTCACAACTGTACCACCACCGCTTCGTCGTAGTGGGAGGGTTGTAGTTCAACCCGATCGATTTATGTTCTTGGGAGAATCATCGGATTTACTCCCTGTTGATGAACAGAAGGATGTCGACCCTGATAACTATAGACAAGCGATGAAAGATCAAGATGCAGATTCTTGGTACGAGGCCATGGTTTCTGAAATAGAATCCATGGGTGCTATGGATGTATACGAGAAGACCGAACTACCAGATGGCTTCCTAGCTATAGGTAGTAGGTGGGTATACAAGAGAAAGAGAGATTCGGATGGCGAAGTCGCAGCTTTTAAAGCTAGACTTGTGGCGAAAGGTTATACCCAGGAACAGGGTATAGACTATGATGAGACCTTTTCGCCGGTTGCCATGCTTAAGTCTATCCGAATACTCCTTGCCATAGCAGCCCACATGAACCTTGAGATTTGGCAAATGGATGTCAAGACCGCTTTCCTAAACGGTTTCCTTGAAGAAGGAAGGGACATCTATATGCAGCAACCTGAAGGGTTTGTGAAGAAGGGCGAAGAGCATCTTGTGTGGAAGCTTAAGAAGTCCATTTATGGACTCAAGCAAGCTTCGAGGTCATGGAACAAACGTTTTGACGAGGTCATTAAATCCTATGGATTTACTCGTTGTGAGAACGAGAGTTGCGTGTACCGTTTAGATGCCAATGGTGACGTGGTTTTCCTTGCACTTTATGTAGATGATATCCTCCTCATTGGCAACAATGTTGAGCTATTATCGGACATAAAGAAGTGGTTATCCGAACAGTTTCAAATGAAAGACTTAGGAGATGCAGCGTACATCCTGGGGATCAAGGTCGTTCGTGATCGCCAGAAAAGGATGTTGAGCTTATCTCAAGCGTCTTACATTGATACTGTGATTGCTCGTTTTAGCATGCAGAATGCCAAGAAAGGCTTGCTACCTTTTAGACATGGCATTCCTCTGTCTAAGGACATGTGTCCTAAGACGCCTAGTGAGGTTGAGGAGATGAGGAAGATACCCTATGCTTCCGCCGTAGGTAGCCTCATGTATGCGATGCTCTGCACGAGACCTGATATTTGCTATGTCGTTGGCATGGTTGCAAGATATCAGTCGAACCCTGGACCAGGACACTGGACTGCGGTAAAGCATATTCTCAAGTACCTGAAGAGGACTCGAGATTATAGGCTAGTTTACCAGTCAGACAGTCTATTTCCTTTGGGTTACACCGATTCGGATTTCCAGGCTGACCGGGATGAGAAGAGATCTACCTCTGGTTATGTGTTTACCTTGGGAGGTGGAGCCGTATCATGGCGGAGTGCAAAGCAGAAGTGCATTGCAGACTCCACCATGGAAGCCGAGTATGTAGCTGCTTCGGAAGCTGCTAAGGAGGCTGTATGGTTCCGGAACTACCTCTTGGATCTAGGAGTGGTCCCTAATTTGCCTAAGAGTATCATAATTTATTGTGATAACTCGGGTGCAGTGGCAAATTCTAAGGAACCCAGGAGCCACAAGGCGTCAAAACACATAGAGAGAAAGTACCACATCATACGAGAAATCGTAAACAGAGGAGATGTGCTAGTAGAGAAGATTGATACATTGGAGAACCTAGCTGATCCTTTCACGAAAAGCTTACCGCAAAAGACCTATGAGAAGCATGCTCGAGGGATGGGATTGCGGTTGATGCCACCCACTTAGAGAAAAACTTTCAGTATAAGTGGGAGAGATGAAGTGAAGTTTTGTAATAGCTAGTATTTAGACACATTGTATACTAAAAGTTTTGCTTTAGTATAAGTGGGAGATTGTTGGATTTGTATACTGAAAGCAAGAACTTTATGCTTGTATACAATGATTCCTGTTATTCACTATTCTTATCTCCTATCTGATTGTGTTCATGATTGCATATGTATGTTCTTTATCTCTGTATAAGTAGATTATATGGTGTGTTGTAGATCACAGAAGACCATATAATTGGAATAACCTTAAGAGATATAATTTGATCACAGCCGAAATAACTCTAGGACAAGTTATTGTTTTAGGCTGCAGTATAGATGGAAGTAGTTTGTCTTGGCTACTTGTCTATACTGGTACGTCATTACGTATTGATAGGACCACAGTTTGAGATGTATTCTTCTATCTGACTTAAGTGAAGAATCAAGATCTCGGTGACTTATAAATCTTAATACTAATAAGTATTCAGATATATATGTTAATTCGTATATCACTTTGACTTACTATGAGCGAGAGTTAAATACTAACTCGAGTACTCTGTATCTTGGGTGATAGCAGTTAATATATGATATTTGATTATCTGTATTAGTACCCGTATCCGGTATAGGATAATGACATCCCCTTAAGGAGCTCAATAAGGTTTATTACGCTAAACCCTGCAGGTTGATTAAGTTCAGGCGTAATAATAAAGATTGAGTGGTACTGCTTAAGGAATTATTAAGAGATTAATTAATTTAAGCTGTCAGAGCTCTAATTAATTAATGGATGTCGGATATTTTAAATACGGAGATTTAATAAGTCTAAATACAAGCCCCGACTCATCACCGGCAATAAAGGGGTAAGTCAGTATCGGTTCTCTAGTGGAATGAACTGATATTTATAAATTAATTATGGTCTGGGCTGACCATGGATGAATTAATTTATTTGAGGCCCATCTTTATTCCTTGTATCTGGTCCCTGGGCTGGCCCAATGTCTCCTAGCCCATGAAGACAGAATTTTCGGCCCTAGCACTGTAATTGGCGCCTCCTCCTTATTTCTGTATTATTAAATACAGCTGTCAGCTCTCAGGAAAATACACTGATAAAATATTAGGGTTTGAGAGCAGAGGGAGGCGCAGAAAATCGTGAGGTGCCATTCTGTCTTGGGAGTTCTCATAGCTCGTTGTCCATCCAACGTTGGGAATTGAGCGGGATACAGTCGAGAAGATCAGAGCTGGAGTCTGAATCATTCGACGCGATCATCAACCATCTGTGCATCCGTTTCTCAAGTAAGTTTTCCTAACACCTGTGTGCAGCTGTTAAATTCATAGGAGCATGTTAGGAATTAATCGTTGTATGGCAAATTAATAATAACCAAGAAACGATCATCGGGCAATCGGAACGTTAATTCAATTTAATATTCCTTCACCGCGGGACGTGGAGTAGTAAGCACAAAACTGTGCTCCTCAGCGTCAAGAATGTACATAATGTGGCGTTTCCATTCAGTATAATTTGGACCGGTGAGAGGATTGTTTGCAAGAATAGAGATGATTGGAGACATAGACATATCTGAATGTAAACAAAATAAACATGTAAGAACATGAAGCACATAATTCGTAACAATAATATTGTAACCTTTTGATAAAACAATATTAATGAAACCTCCAACCGCTCAAAGAATCCCATGTGCAAGCCACGCGGGTGGACGTTTACACACGAACTCCTCAACTAGACTATTTTCCTAGTCGTTTAATTTCCATCCATGTCAACTTAACCTTTTGACAAAGGAAATTAATAGTTGGACTTTGACTAGACCATATCATAATCAAGAAGGGACTCCGCGGGGAGTTGTACATTGTACTTCATATGATATCTAAGCAATGATCACAATTTAACCTTGATAATTAAATTCTCAAAATTGACATACTCACTCGGACCATATCGTCAATCACTTTGTCTAGAGACCGCATGTGGAGGTCTATAAAATAATTTTTAATTGCTTAAAAATTATAAAAGCTGCTTAGTCATTTTCTTTCAAAAGGTTTGTTCATGCTCAAGCACATAATCCTAAACATGCTTTTCTAGAACGCAACATGTAAAACATGCTCGCAGAATTCTAAAACATGCTTAAGAAAATGATAAACCTACTAGCATGCTTGTCTAAGCGCAGTTAATAAACACATATTAACAAGCAAAGATAAAGAAAAGCAGGTAAAGAGCAAAAGGATTAACACCACGACATGCAAAGAACAGAATAAAAGAAATAAAGTTCTTCGTGACCCATTCGTGGAATCCCAAAACTAATCTATTACATTTTGTAAACAAAAAAAAAAAACTCGGCCCGAACATCTCCATTAAGCCCGTGTAGGGAATTAGGGTTTAGGCCCCCTAGGGTTTGGAAACCATAGTAGCCGCCGCCACCCTGCCACGATAGCAGTTCGGACGGCGTCGCTGCAGCAGTTCCCGGTGCGGCAGCCCCCGGCGCGAGCAGCAGCAGCCCGGCGCGGCAGCCCTAGCGCGAGCAGCAGCAGCCCGCCGCGGCAGCTCTAACACGAGCAGCAGCAGCACAGCAGCCTCAGCTCCTGGTCTCAGCAGCCTCGGTAGACCCGGCACGAGGACAACAGCAACGGCAGCAGCGGGCGTGCGACGCCTGCCGGGCGCGCAGCACGCAAAGCGCGCACGCGCAGCCCCTAGAACGCACAGCCCCTGCTCGCCGCCTGTCCTCCCTTGCCTGACCAGCCTTGGCAGCCCACGACGTGCAGCAGAAAAAGAACAGTAGCGGCGACACGGCAGCGCTCGACCGAGCGCACAACGCTCAGCGCGCAAGTGCGCGCGCGTGCACAGCCCTCGGCGTGCGCAGCCACCACCTCGCCCTAGTTCAACCGCAGCCATCCAACCCGTCCTCCGTTATTCCAGTCTGATCGTTGTCGTCTTCGTCTCATTTTCCACAATTACAGATTACAACCGAAAAACAAAACAAATGAAATTCTAATCTAACCACGGATTTTCTCGTGGTGGAAAAACGATTACAACGTCAAAACGACGTATTCCACGAATCAACAGACCACGAAGAACAACAGCAGTAAAAACAACGCACATTATTAATCGTACATAAATTAATAATAGAGCCAAGAAATTAATCCTGGGCTCTGAACTGCGGTCGGAATCCATTCAACAGAGATATTCTTCTTTAGCACATGATCACGAATGAAGTGATGTCGGATTGCAATATGCTTGACTCTGGTGTGATGAACTGGATTCTGTGAGACTGCAATAGCACTGGAGTTGTCGCAAAAGATTGGGACTTTCTTTTCTTCGATCCCATAGTGAAGGAATATTAAACTGAATTAATACTCTGATTGCCCGATGACCGTGTCACGGACCACTCCTCGACTTAATTGAGGATAACTAAGCCGGGAAGCCGCGGCGAAGGGACACAGTTATCGACGGCGATAGAAAGGGAGTTTCTGTCACGACCGGACTTAATTAAGGATAAATAAGCCAGGAAAACATGACTAAGGACACAGTTATCGACGGCGATAGAAAGGGGGTGAACAAATAATAGAGGATCGAACTAAAATTTGTTTAGAGAAGGGAAAATTTATAATACACCTGATGTTTAGTCACAAGACTCGAACAGACTTATAGGTTCAGATAAAACTGGCTTAACTGAAAGAACATAAAACCTAAGAGTACGCAGCGGAATAACATAATCTGATTACATGTATGAAGATATGTATCCAAGAGTTCATTCAGTAACTTGTGACAAAAGCTCCGCTCTTCACTTCATCTCCATCAGCCACTGCTCAACCTGCACATTTAGAAATATATGCAGGGCTGAGTACAAAAGCACTCAGTGGGCACGTATGCTTAAATAAACGTATAAACATGCTTCGTGAAACTGTAAATTGTCATGCCATTATAAACAGTACAGCAAGGGAGTTTTAGCTAAATAGGCCCAAGCTTACTAAATTCATTTGTGGTTCTTAAAGTTCGTCTGATCAGACTAAGTTCTCTTGTATTCTATCATATCTGGAACTGTGTGTCGGAGAGGTGGCCACCTCTCACGAACACTTGACCGGCCAACCCGCTAGATGACTCACGGTTATTGGTGTACACTAGTCAAGGCAGGATAGCTATCAACCCGCTAGATGACTCGCGGTCATACGTTAGCTTATCTTGATGCCTTATCTAGGTTAACTCACTCATTTTCATGAAAACTTTGCACAAAACATATCCCAAACTCGTCATGCACATATACATAATATTTCATGAAACATCCTTTAAAACCAACTTTCAAACTTAGAAAATAATTCAACAACTTGAGCTCTTAAGGGGCTGTTTTGCAACAGACACCAATTCTGCCTCAGATCTCTAAATGTGGCTCCAAAGGACATTCTGGAAACTAGACATTTCAAGGATCATTCTCCAATTCTAATCGAATGAAACAGATTTCAAACGAGCAAGATATGCCCACTCAAAGATGGGTACTTAACAAGCAAAAATCTGGAAATTTCAGATTTCCAGATTAGAACCAAGTCAATGGGCCTTCTTTAAAAATTCATATCTCCCATTACAAAAGGCCACTGGGAACTCCAAGGGTCAATCTGAAAACTAGGGAGAGAGTGTGACACTCTCCAGTTGAATTTACCCCAAGAAGATTCATGGTTTAGGAGATATTAACATCCAAAGTTCAGTGCAGAAAAAAAGTTCAAGTTCGGCAGATTCAAAGTTTAATTCAGAAAAACCACTTTAGGCTTTACCAAAAATTATACAAATGAACAAATAAGTTCCCAACATGTCAGTGGATATTCAATTTAAAAATGGGCTTGAGAATCAAAGATTTAGGTTGGCCTTTGCCACCTCAAAGTCGTAGGTTTGTAAAACCTACTGGAGGATACATAGAATAAGAACTAGACTTCAAAGAATTATACCGGGCATTTCCCTCATCCAAAAATAGTGAGGCCAGTTTCAAACGAAATATAAGGGAGTCTAAAGTATCATATTAATGTTTCAAAGGGTTTTAACGATTGAAACGTGACTTATGGCCTCCCAAAGATTGTTTACCAGAAATGCATTCCAGACGGGCAGTGATGTTTAACAATTCATAAATAAATCATAAGAGCTATAAAACTTCTGCAAATATACCATAGTGTAGAAAACATATAAAATATGATACATAATTAATTTGGGAATGTTTGGGCACCGTTTGGACGGCTGAAATCGCCTTGCAAAATACTGCCGGAGCAGTGTGCTTATGGCAGATTCGCAGCTTTACCTCATGCACGATTTTTCACCCAATAAACTCTACCAAAATAAACATTCAAGACCATAAAACATATCCTCACACAATATAGCACACATATGTGTAAAAATCCGTGGTCTTAAAGTATTTTCAGTTGAGAAGACAAAAGAAAACTCACCCTCGAAGCACAACCTTCACTCTAACTTTACGCCCTAGTTTTCCCATGCTCTCCCTTGCTTTGATACTCCTCTTGGGGCTTCAAGGGCTTCTATGGAGTGTGATAATGGTGGGAGAAGAGTCTTGGGAGTGGGGGAGATGTGGAGGGACGAAAATGGAGAGGGGAGAAGAGAGTGAGAGCACTTTCTTGCCTTAGCACTTTCTTGGAGTGAAAATGAATGGAATGGGAGAAGTTTGCAGCCACTCTTGCTTTTGGGGAGGCTATGCACGACAATTTGGGGTAGGATAGGGTGGGGGTGGCTGCCACCAATGGGAGGTACCTTGTGGCATGCAATTTGGTAATTCCAATGCCAAGTCATGATGGTTCTTGTCCCCTTTTGAATTTAGAAAGGTGGCTGATGTGTAAGTGGGCTTTGGGGCTGAAATGGGCTTCATTTGGGCTCTAAAATAGGGCCTTAAAATCGGCCCAAGCCTCTCTAAAAATCGGCCCACCCTTGGCCCTCTATACGGCCCGTAATCGCTCAAACCCGAACTAAAACAAACTCGTATTAGAAATAAATATGCACTTTGCTTTTCATACTTTGAAATGAAAATAAATATACCTATTTATTGAAACCAACAACACACGGAAAAAATAAAAATAATCATCTTCTTATTTACCGACTTTCTTAAGAGAAAACCTAGGCATCAAGACTCATTAAATCATCGCTAGGATAATTATTCTTTTTAACTGGGAATCAGGGATCTATCATATCCTAGTAATATCAATAGGATCATGTGAAACCTAGGATCGAAAATCCGGGGTATTACAACCTTTTAATAATAATTATTCATCGACTCAAAGATTCTTATCGCGGTCTTAAACACGCGAAGATAAATAATTGCATGCTTGCTAGTGTAGTGACTCTGTCTCCAAAATACGAAATTCATAAACATAGATGAAAACATAAAACGCTTCAATTACTGGCAGATAGAAAATTTAACACACAATACTGTAATTAAAATACTGATAAAAGAGCGGGTCACTACATCCTACCCCTCTTAACAAAAATTTCGTCCCGAAATTTGCATATCTCTACTAAAAAAAAGCTTAGGGTTTTTCTTCATATCACATGTTTTGGATCGTGAACGTACTTCCTGAGTGGTGATACGTGGAAAAACGTTGTGGACGTTTCCAAAACTTGGCGGTAATGCCAACTTATAGGCCACTGGACCTATCTTCTTTAGAATCTCATACGATCCTATAAATCGGAATCTAAGCTTTCCATTGACATCAAACGTAGTTTTCCGTTGGTGGGAGATACTTTTAGGAAGACCTTGTCTCCTATTTCAAAACGTAACTCGGTTTGGCGTGAAACGGCGTAAGATCTTTGTCTATCCTGTGCCTTCTTTATTCGTCCTTTGATCTAGCAGACTATCTCAACCATCTCATCGACCATGTCTGGTCCTAAAACTTTTCTCTCACCCACTTCATCCTAGTAAAGTGGCGATCTACACTTCCGTCCATAAAGCGCCTCGTAAGGTGCCTAGTAATGGTCGCCTGATGACTATTATTGTAGGTAAACTCGATCAATGGCAGCATTGATTCCCAACTTTTTCTGCAAGCTGATCCAAAATCTAGAAGTAAATTTTGAATCTCTACCCGAAGTAATGGATATTGGTACTCCATGTAGCCGTACAATCTAACGGATGTACAATTGGGTTAGCTTCTTCGATCCATGGGTAATTGGAATCGGTATATATAAAAAAAGAGCGCACTTCGTGAGACGGTCTACTATTACCCAAATAGCTGTGTTGCCTCTATTTGTCTTGGGTAGACTCGTCACGAAATCCATCGCTATGTGCTCCCACTTCCATTCTGGGTGTGCATGAGCTTCACTCATGATCTCGTTTCTGAGTTCCTCGTTTATGGCGAACACACAATCTTCCTTCAAAAGAACGGCGTTATCCGTTGCCTCTTGGTAGCCTCCTGGCGTGCCTGTTCGGATCTTAATACGAACCCTTTCCAAGTATTCGTCCGCTCTCTGGGCGCTGATGATCCTTTCTCTGAGGTCTGGGGCGGCTACCAGAGTTGCAATAATTGCTCTTGTCGTTGCTGGTGGTTGAACCACTTCTATCTTCAATCTGTCAAAATCCTTTACGAGCGTGTCCTCTTGAGTGAGAAGAAGTCCTAACTCGGATTGAGTTTTACGACTTAAAGCATCAGCTACTACGTTAGCTTTCCCTGGGTGGTAATTGATACCGCAATCGTAATCCCTCACGAGTTCGAGCCATCTCCTCTGTCTCATGTTCAAGTCTTTCTGCTCGAAAAAGTACTTAAGGCTTTTGTGGTTTGTGAACATCTCGCACCTAAATCTATATAGGTGGTGTCTTTACTACAACTAATTCTAGATCATGAGTTGGATAGTTCAACCCATGTGGCTTAAGCCGTCGTGATGCATAGCTATCACTCTTTCTTCTTGCATCAAGATGCAACCAAGTCCCCTCTTGGACGCGTACGTATAATTCACATATTCTTTTGTCAGCTATTGGAATGGCTAACACTAGCGTGTTGTTAACTTCTCCTTGAGCTCTTGAAAGCTTCTCACATTCTTTCATCCAAGAAAAATTAGATTCATTTCCTAAGTCATTGTGTCATTGGCCTTGCTATCTTGGAAAATCATCCTATGAATCTACAATAGTAACCTGGTAATCCCAAGAATTTCTTGTCTCATTAGGATTTGTAGGTGGTCTCCACTCATGTACAACTTGTACCCTTTTTGGGGTCCACTTTGATCTATTCTGATAACATGATATGCCCTAAAAATATGACTTCACCGAGCCAAAAATTTCGCACCTATTGATCTTAGCATAAAGAGTCTCTGTTCTCAATGTTTCTAAGGCTATCCTTAGGTGTTCCTCATGGTCTTTCTCGTTCTTCGAGTAGGTCGAATCATCATCTATGAAAACTAAGACAAATTGGTGCATTGATCAATCCGAAAGGCACCACTACGAACTCATGATGGCCAATCTGGTTATGAAGGCCGTCTTAGGTACATCTTTCCCCCCGTTTTTTTTTTTTTTTTCATTTGCTGGGCGGAGACGATAGACTTTCTCCTACCCATGTTAATCTCATGAGGACTTATTAGCTTCTTTCTTTCTAGCTTTCCGTGGCTTTCTAACGTGACGGGGTCGTACATGTTGTTGTTGCTGTCTCTGATGCTGCTAGCGTGGTTACTACTATTTGGTTGGGGCAAGGCATGGATCGCTTGTTGGGTATCTCCTATCTGTTTAGGAGTACCCTGGTTTTTCTTAGCTCTGTTGTTGGGAAGGTTGCCATTGCCATAGCTTCCTTCTCGCTTGGCAATTTCTACTGTTGTCCCATTTGTTTTCTTTACGACCATCTTAAGGTAGTCTATACCTTGACTGTGTGTGGGTTTTCCTTTACCAAAGGATAGTAGCGACTAAATATGAGAGTCTCACTCATTTCTTACTCCTACGTAAAATATGTTTGGCTTGTTAGGGAAATTCAATATCCCATGACATAATTCGTTTCCAAACCTCTTTATGCGTTTCTCAATGGTGTCCACCCTCGTGGAACATACTTTGACATTCGATGGAAAACTTCGTCATACACAGTAACCGTTCCGGCTCTCCGCTCGAGACTCCAGAAGCAGCTTTGTTTCTACCGATCCAAGGTCAAAAGATAGTTTGACGCTTAGTGTATCCTTCTAATTGTGAAAGTATCACTTCCTAGTGGTTGATAACTAATGACAAACTGAGTCATCCTAGTCGTCACTATGCTCTTCGGGATAAGGCAAGATCTTATGGTGCGAGTCTATCTATTGGGATACCTCTCTTCTTCAAGATTGCAAATCTTGATTGGCAACCACTAAGATCTTAGTTATGTGGAGGTGTTGGCATAGGCATTGTTATTGGTCTTGCTCTCGGCGTTGTTGCCTCCCTGTCCATCGTTCCGCTATGCGATTTTGTGTAAGGTAGTCCCCAATGGCTTGCCAAAGCCATCCAGATCTCCTGCCTTTAACCGGCACAAAATTTTTCAGCCATCTTTTATTCCGTCTCTACTTGCTCTGGCGCATATCTCGACATATCACAGAACATCCTATCATACTGAGTAATGGTCATTAATCCCTACTTTAGACTGAAAAAAAAAATCCAATCTCCTTCTTCTTGCGATAGCCATGGGGTATATACTTATCATATATCTCTGTTTTAGAATGATCCCGCGTAAAATTTCTAATTGTTCAGCTGTCATCGTTTCCCTCTGTGCTTTCCTTCCCGGTCCAAGTCTCAGCTTCCGCTGGATCTCCTGTCCTACTGAAGGCAGGTGGGTTTTGTTGTGAAATAATTCCTCTATTCTACCTTCTGGTTGTATGGATGGTGGGGCGATATTTTGTTTTGGCCCTGGTACTGGACCTCTTTAATCATCTCGGGGAATTCTTCTCCCTCTTCTCGGATGCCCTCGTCTTGGTGGCATTCCGATGAGTGGACATATAGTCGTTACTACATTATGAAAAACGTTCAGACGCATATCATCAAATCTGCAACCCGTTTCTTGGTTCTCAAAACTCGCTCATACTCTTTCTCATGCTAACATATGAGTAAAATGTGGCGGAAGTAGCTTGCCGCTAAAGATCGATGAGGTCACTAAATAGTTATGAAAAATTGCCTTGATGAGGACTTTTATATCAACACCCGAATCTGGATCTATTGAACTATCCAGGTACTACACGTGATGGACTGGCGGTCTTGCAAAAATCATCACAAAAGAACTTAGTCACGTTACGTCCAGTGGACCAGTGTTTTAGTACCAGTCAACACAACTGAGCCAACATAGGGGCATACATAAGCATCGGATCAATCATCGTTTTCGAAATATACAAATAACGTCCTACTAAAAACATACGAGGTGGTCTAAATGTATCACGTGCTTGACCCTTGGGTCGAGGCATTCGTGTCGGACTGATTTAATCTAGTGAATACTTGCTTGTCTTTGGGTCACAGAAAATCTACCAACAGTTAGTAGATCGCAATGATTCAAATCACAAATGGCAATTGGGCAAACTGTTCCAATAATTTGCCAAACAATTGAAATGAATAACCATTGGGTAGAAATGAATTGACTAAAAGGTCTAAACGAAATGACCTAATAGTCTGAACCCGTGTGGCTTTTCAGATGAAGGTTTTACATATATAGGTGTAGAGACCCATATATGACGACTACTGAGATTTTGGTCATGTGGACTGGCCAGGTCCAACACAATTACTTCTCAGTCAAATGGAAATACTTTCCGAACTTTGTAGGTCTTGATCATTGGCTGCAAAAGGTACTTTTGGTATAAAGTCTCTACTTTCTCCTTAACATCTAAAACCTATCCTTGAGAATGTTTGGAAGATTCTCAAGCTTGAAGTCTGGTTTCTAAATCAACATCCTTCCTTAAATCTTCTATAGCAAAGTAAGACTTCTCAACTGTAATCAAGCTTACTTAACAAACTTCCTCTAAATGATCTTAATGTGGGACTTCTAGTACTTAGCATTCATTCACATAGCGCTTGTATGTAATCGTATAATTTGAAGTATACTCGTGCCCTTGCGAGGGACCTTTCGAATCATCAATCTCCCACAACAATAGATTTTGCTTCTCTGAGCATCTTATAGGATATGGGTTACCTCACATAGTACTAAGGCATGTAATGATCTTAGTCAACACTTTCATTCTTCTTACTAAACTGGACGTCTAATCCAAGATGTTCTAACAAGGGCGATGTCTCTGATAGGCTAAAGTATGTATACTTTTCCTGAGTATACCCTTAGAGTCTCATTAGGGTCTCAATCCCTTAATGTATGCGTCAAACCGCTATTGATGTCCCTAGCTCTATTTACCTCTGAATCCTTTTCGGGAACTTCTCCCATCTTATGCACTTGCGCCGATTTTCTAGTCGATGATAAAGGTTGGTAACTTCTAGTTACCCATGTCACATCTCATCTTTCAGATTCGTAATAGGTGATCGTAATCAACAGGGGTTCTAAAATAACCTCACGTGTAACGTGATAGGTAACTTTAATCAGAAAGGTTTCGAGTATCTAAAACTGTAAGCTAATAGTTCTAATCGTAATATTAAAGAATCATGCACAAAGCGTTATAACCCCTCGTGAGCCTAGCTCTGAAATTCGAACATAAATCATGAAGGTTCTCGTCATGTCGTAACTGGTGATAATTGAGGGATTTGAAATGAGTATTAGCTCATCACACCACCGCTAGCTAATTGCATAAGTCACTTTCATCGCTATGAGCAATGTCTCAACTAAGTTCTGGTCGGGTAAGGCAATAGTTGGTTCGGTATTCTGTCACGTGTGAACAGCCCGAATAATGAACTATGCCCGTGTCACTTACTCGTGTGTGACACTCTTCTTTTCATCTTATTGCATACCTTCTCATTGGATTCTCGTGTCTCTTCAAGTGACATTTGATTTTCTTCCTCTTTCTTGGCTATTCACTATGGCTATAGTGAAAGATAACTGAGTTTCTAGTTTCTACTGTTCTTCTCGTAACAGTGATCATGCATTCTTAACGCATCTAAGTTCATTGATATATCAAATCAATTAATAAAGCATAAACCTTGAAAAGTAAGCATCAGCACATTCGTATGAAACGTGGACTTTCAACGTTCGTAAATTATTACCACTTTCTTTCTTGTTGAGCGTGACGATGCGATGAAGTGCTGAGCTTTTGTCGACTGACTCTTCCAAACTAATATAAAATTTAGGACTAACTGGGTAACTCTTGGATTTAGAGCAAACGAACTGCTCTGATACCACTCTGTCACGGACCACTCCTCGACTTAATTGAGGATAACTAAGCCGGGAAGCCGCGGCAAAGGGACACAGTTATCGACGGCGATAGAAAGGGAGTTTCTGTCACGACCGGACTTAATTAAGGATAAATAAGCCAGGAAAACGTGACTAAGGACACAGTTATCGACGACGATAGAAAGGGGGTGAACAAATAATAGAGGATCGAACTAAAATTTGTTTAGAGAAGGGAAAATTTATAATACACCTGATGTTTAGTCACAAGACTCGAACAGACTTATAGGTTCAGATAAAACTGGCTTAACTGAAAGAACATAAAACCTAAGAGTACGCAGCGGAATAACATAATCTGATTACATGTATCCAAGAGTTCATTCAGTAACTTGTGACAAAAGCTCCGCTCTTCACTTCATCTCTATCAGCCACTGCTCAAACTGCACATTTAGAAATATATGCAGGGCTGAGTACAAAAGCACTCAGTGGGCACGTATGCTTAAATAAACGTATAAACATGCTTCGTGAAACTGTAAATTGTCATGCCATTATAAACAGTACAACAAGGGAGTTTTAGCTAAATAGGCCCAAGCTTACTAAATTCATTTGTGGTTCTTAAAGTTCGTCTGATCAGACTAAGTTCTCTTGTATTCTATCATATCTGGAACTGTGTGTCGGAGAGGTGGCCACCTCTCACGAACACTTGACCGGCCAACCCGCTAGATGACTCACGGTCATTGGTGTACACTAGTCAAGGCAGGATAGCTATCAACTGCTCAAGACCCGAATTCGATTACATCATTGGCAAAGCCAAAGCAGATAGATATCATACTAAAACTGAAATATTTTATGGCAAGACAATACTTGAAATAACTTTAATTCAAAGATTTTGTAACGAAATAACTTGTTCAAAGGTAGCATTAAACTCGTTTGATAGACATATAAAACTGAAATTAACAGTTAAATCATCTCATGCATTTATCTGTATAAGAGGCCTACGCCACGCAGGGGATCTCTATATACGTATAGTGAAAGTAATGCCCACCTGATCCTCAGTGTGGAAGAGAGGTGATCTTAAGCGGTGGTACCGTCCTGTGAACCAATTCCTACAAGACGAGTTCTTAACTCTTAGCACATATCATGGATAACAAAAATTGTTGTCTACTTGGGATCTCTAGGTCAACCTATTCCCGGACTTACAACGCAAAATCGAACTAGGGATTATGCATTTTACATACGTTAGCTTATCTTGATGCCTTATCTAGGTTAACTCACTCATTTTCATGAAAACTTTGCACAAAACATATCCCAAACTCGTCATGCACATATACATAATATTTCATGAAACATCCTTTAAAACCAACTTTCAAACTTAGAAAATAATTCAACAACTTGAGCTCTTAAGGGGCTGTTTTGCAACAGACACCAATTCTGCCTCAGATCTCTAAATGAGGCTCCAAAGGACATTCTGGAAACTAGACATTTCAAGGATCATTCTCCAATTCGAATCGAATGAAACAAAGTTCAAACGAGCAAGATATGCCCACTCAAAGATGGGTACTTAACAAGCAAAAATCTGGAAATTTCAGATTTCCAGATTAGAACCAAGTCAATCGGCCTTCTTTAAAAATTCATATCTCCCATTAGAAAAGGCCACTGGGAACTCCAAGGGTTAATCTGAAAACTAGGGAGAGAGTGTAACACTCTCCAGTTGAATTTACCCCAAGAAGATTCATGGTTTAGGAGATATTAACATCCAAAGTTCAGTGCACAAAAGACGTTTAAGTTCGGCAGATTCAAAGTTTAATTCAGAAAAACCACTTTAGGCTTTACCAAAAATTCTAAAAATGAACAAATAAGTTCCCAACATGTCAAGGGATATTCAATATAAAAATGGGCTTGAGAATCAAAGATTTAGGTTGGCCTTTGCCACCTCAAAGTCGTAGGTTTGTAAAACCTACTGGAGGATACATAGAATAAGAACTAGACTTCAAAGAATTATACCGGGCATTTCCCTCATCCAAAAATAGTGAGGCCAGTTTCAAACGAAAGATAAGGGAGTCTAAAGTATCATATTAACGTTTCAAAGGGTTTTACCGATTGAAACGTGACTTATGGCCTCCCAAAGATTGTTTACCAGAAATACATTCCAGACCGGCAGTGATGTTTAACAATTCATATATAAATCATAAGATCTCTAAAAATTCTGAAAATATACCATAGTGTAGAAAACATATAAAATATGATACATAATTAATTTGGGAATTTTTGGGCACCGTTTGGACGGCTGAAATCGCCTTGCAAAATACTTCCGGAGCAGTGTGCTTATGGCAGATTCGCAGCTTTACCTCATGCACGATTTTTCACCCAATAAACTCTACCAAAATAAACATCCAAGACCATAAAACATATCCTCACACAATATAGCACACATATGTGTAAAAATCCGTGGTCTTAAAGTATTTTCAGTTGAGAAGACAAAAGAAAACTCACCCTCGAAGCACAACCTTCACTCTAACTTTACGCCCTAGTTTTCCCATGCTCTCCCTTGCTTTGATACTCCTCTTGGGGCTTCAAGGGCTTCTATGGAGTGTGATAATGGTGGGAGAAGAGTCTTGGGAGTGGGGGAGATGTGGAGGGACGAAAATGGAGAGGGGAGAAGAGAGTGAGAGCACTTTCTTGCCTTAGCACTTTCTTGGAGTGAAAATGAATGGAATGGGAGAAGTTTGCAGCCACTCTTGCTTTTGGGGAGGCTATGCACGAAAATTTGGGGTAGGATAGGGTGGGGGTGGCTGCCACCAATGGGAGGTACCTTGTGGCATGCAATTTGGTAGTTCCAATGCCAAGTCATGATGGTTCTTGTCCCCTTTTGAATTTAGAAAGGTGGCTGATGTGTAAGTGGGCTATGGGGCTGAAATGGGCTGCATTTGGGCTCTAAAATAGGGCCTTAAAATCGGCCCAAGCCTCTCTAAAAATCGGCCCACCCTTGGCCCTCTATACGGCCCGTAATCGCTCAAACCCGAACTAAAACAAACTCGTATTAGAAATAAATATGCACTTTGCTTTTCATACTTTGAAATGAAAATAAATATACCTATTTATTGAAAACAACAACACACGGAAAAAATAAAAATAATCATCTTCTTATTTACCGACTTTCTTAAGAGAAAACCTAGGCATCAAGACTCATTAAATCATCGCTAGGATAATTATTCTTTTTAACCGGGAATCAGGGATCTATCATATCCTAGTAATATCAATAGGATCATGTGAAACCTAGGATCGAAAATCCGGGGTATTACAACCTTTGAATAATAATTATTCATCGACTCAAAGATTCTTATCGCGGTCTTAAACACGCGAAGATAAATAATTGCATGCTTGCTAGTGTAGTGACTCTGTCTCCAAAATACGAAATTCATAAACATAGATGAAAACATAAAACGCTTCAATTACTGGCAGATAGAAAATTTAACACACAATACTGTAATTAAAATACTGATAAAAGAGCGGGTCACTACAGACCGTTTCTTGGATTATTATTTATTTATCAAACAACGATTAATCTTAACATGCTCCTATGAATTTAATTGCTGCACGTTGGTGTTAGAAAAACTTACTTGTGAAGCGCATGCAAAGGCTGTCGATGATCGAATCGAATGACTCCAGCTCTGACCTTCTGGACTGTATCCCGCTCAGCTTTCACCGTTGGATGAACAACGATCTATGAAAGTCCTAAGAGAGAAACTGCTCACACGTTTCTGGCGCCTCTCTGCTCTCTCAAAACCCTAATTAATTAGTGTGTGTTTTTCCTGAGAGCAGACAGCTGTATTTAAATAATAAAATACGTATGGGCCGCCAACTTTAGTGCAGGGGGCGATTTCTCCTTCTTCTAGGGCAAGGAGACATTGGGCCAGTCCAGGGACCAGATACAAGGAATAAAGATGGGCCTCAAATAAATTAATTCTTCATGGTCAGCCCAGACTATAATTAATTTATAAGTATTAGTTCATTTTACTAGAGAACCAATACTGACTTACCCCTTTATTGTCGGTGATGAGTCGGGGCTTGTATTTAGACTTATTAAATCTCCGTATTTAAAATATCTGACATCCATTAATTAATTAGAGCTCTGACAGCTTAAATTAATTAATCTCTTTGTAATCCTTAAGCAGTACAACTCAAACTTTATTATTGCGCCTGAACTTAATCAACCTGCAGGGTTTAGCGCAATAAATCTTATTAAGCTCCTTAAGGGGATGTCATTATCCTATATCGGATACGGGTACTAATACAGATAATCAAATATCATATATCAACCGCTATCACCCAAGATACAGAGTACTCAAGTTACTATATAACTCTCACTCATAGTAAGTCAAAATGATACACGAATTAACATATATATCTGAAATCTTATTAGTATTAAGATTTAATTAAGTTACCGAGATCTTGATTCTTCACATAAGTCAGATAGAAAAATACATCTAACGGTGGTCCTATCAATACGTTATGACGTACCAGTATAGACAAGTAGTCAAGATAAACTACTTCCATCTATACCGCAGCCTAAACCGATGACTCATCCTAAAGTCATCTCGACTGTGATCATTTTATATCTCTTAAGGTTATTCCAATTATATGGTCTTCTGTGATCTACAACACACCATATAACCTACTTATATAGAGATAGAGAACATACATATGCAATCATGAACACAATCAGATAGGAGATTAAAACAATGAACATAGGAATCATTGTATACAAGCATAAAAGGTTCTTGCTTTCAGTATACAAATCCAACACATAGTCCTTCAGTTGTTGGACTAGCCATAGGAGTTGTGAACAGCAGCTTCCCGCAGCAACATATTCAGCTTCAGTTGTGGAAGTGGCGACTGAAGTCTGCTTCTTTGAAAACCATGAGATAAGTTTGTTGCCTAGGAATTGACAAGTTCCCGAAGTTTATTTGCGATTAATTTTGCATCCTACAAAATCTGAGTCTGAATATCCGGTGAGCTTGAAGTCGTCGTCAGTTGTGTACCACAATCCTAAGTTGGGTGTGCCTTTAAGATATCGCAAAATTTTTTTTGCTGCATCCATATGAGCTTCCTTTGGATCTGACTAATATCTTGCACATACCCCGACTACATATGCGATATCTGGTCTGCTAGCAGTCAAATACAGCAATGACCCAATGATTTCTCTGTATTAGGTTGAAGATACTGATTTTCCTTCTGATCTTAGATCTACCTTCCAGTTTGTGTTCATTGGAATCTTGACTGATTTCATGTGCTGAATACCGAACTTGGCGATCAGTTCCTTGGCGTACTTCGACTGATTGATCAGTATTCCTTCGCTGGTCTCCTTAACTTGTAATACAAGAAAGAAATTCATTTCACCCATCATGGACATCTGAAACTTATTAGTCATAATATCAGCAAACTTCTTGCACATGTGTTCGAATTTGGATCCGAAGATTATGTCATCGACATAAATCTGAACAAGTAGGAGATCTTCTCCTTCTTTCAGAGTGAACAAGGTTCTGTCAACTGATCATTTCTTGAACCCATGTTCTACCAAATATTCGGAAATAGTATCATACCATGCCCTTGGAGCTTGTTTTAATTCATAGAGCGCTTTCTTCAGCTTGTACACCTTTTCTGGTCCTGCAACCTCAAAACCTGGAGGTTGTTCCTGAAGGAATATTAAACTGAATTAACGTTCCGCTTTGCCCGATGATCGTTTCTTGGATTATTATTAATTTATCATACAACGATTAATCCTAACATGCTCCTATGAATTTAACAGCTGCACGTTGGAGTTCAGAAATACCTGAAGAATTCAGAAGAATTCGTCAATCTGTCGCTGAACAGGTCAACCAACTTCAACGCTCCGTTTGACCCCTCAAACGACCTCCAATCGTATTTTAATAGAATTAAATACGTGTGGGACGCTTGGAATCTGAAATAGGCGTTCCTTCTCTCCTTCTAGGGCTAGGAGACTTTGGGCCAGTCCAGGGACCAGATACAAGGAATAAAGATGGGCCTCAAATAAATTAATTTATATATGGTCAGCCCAGACCATAATTAATTTATAAATATCAGTTCATTCCACTAGAGAACAAATACTGACTTACCCCTTTATTGCCGGTGATGAGTCGGGGGGCTTGTATTTAGACTTATTAAATCTCCGTATTTAAAATATCCGACATCCATTAATTAATTAGAGCTCTGACAGCTTAAATTAATTAATCTCTTTATAAATCCTTAAGCAGTACCACTCAAACTTTATTATTGCGCCTGAACTTAATCAACCTGCAAGGTTTAGCGCAATAAACCTTATTGAGCTCCTTAAGGGGATGTCATTATCCTATTCCGGATACGGGTACTAATACAGATAATCAAATATCATATATTAACCGCTATCACCCAAGATACAGAGTACTCGAGTTAGTATATAACTTTCACCCATAGTAAGTCAAAGTGATATACGAATTAACATATATATTTGAATACTTATTAGTATTAAGATCTTATAAGTCACCGAGATCTTGATTCTTCACTTAAGTCAGATAGAAGAATACATCTCAACTGTGGTCCTATCAATACGTAATGACGTACCAGTATAGACAAGTAGCCAAGACAAACTACTTCCATCTATACTGCAGCCTAAACCAATAACTTGTCCTAGAGTTATTTCGGCTGTGATCATATTATATCTCTTAAGGTTATTCCAATTATATGGTCTTCTGTGATCTACAACACACCATATAATCTACTTATATAGAGATAAAGAACATACATATGCAATCATGAACACAATCAGATAGGAGATTAGATAGTGAACTTAGGAAACATTGTATACAAGCATAAAACGTTCTTGCTTTCAGTATACAAATCCAACAGTTCCACGTTGACTTCATTGGTGAGCACTCCATTGAGAAATGCACACTTCACATCCATTTGGTGTACTTTGAATCCCTTGTGAGCGGCAAAGGCTAAGAAGAGCCTGACTGCTTCCAATCTGGCAATTGGGGCAAAAGTTTCATCGTAGTCGATTCCTTCTTCTTGACTGTATCCTTTTGCTACTAGCCTTGCTTTATTTCTCACTACGTGACCTTCTTCGTCTTTCTTATTTTTTAAAATCCATTTCAAACAAATCACATTTGCATCGTCTGGTCAATCCACAAGTTCCCAAACTGAATTCCGGTTGAATTCATTGAGTTTCTCTTGCATTGCGATGACCCATTGAGTGGACTTCAGAGCTTCTTCAACGTCCTTGGGCTCTGTAGATGATAAGAAACAACTAAAGTTCTTATCTTCGTTGATGCAGTTCTGGTTAATGTCAAAGACGAGGTTGCACATTGATCTTCGAGTCTTCACACCGTCTGATGGTTCTCCGATGATGTTCTTCTTTGAGTGGAGTTCAAACCATCTTCGATACTTCTTGATCTCTTCTGGCAATGGTGGAGGTTCTTCAGTCAGTATGGTTCTGAGTCCTTCAGCAGTTTCTCGAGTAGGGGAGTGTTGAACTGGTGTTGCTTCAGTATGTTCAACTTGTTCTTCAGCTATCGGAGTTCCCCCTTGACTGATGCCATCTGCAGTGGCTCCAGTCTGAACTTCAGACCTTTGACTGATCTTCTGATACTGAAGCTTTTCAGTATCTTCTTCTTTTCCTGGTCCCCACACCAAGACTGTAGAAGGTTCGGTGGTGTTCATTTCAGTTTTGGAAACTTCAGTGTTCTCAACACTTTTCTCAGTTTCCTATTTCCTGAAATCATTAGTAGACTCATCAAAAATAACATGTGGTGTTTCCTCAACACAAAGAGTTTGAGAATTAAACACTCGATAGGCTTTGCTGCATCGTTCAATTCCAGAGTATCCAAGAAAGATTCATGGACCAGCCTTGCTATCAAATGTGTTTAATTTCTTTTTGTCATTGTTGTGAATGAAACACCGAGAACCAAAAGCATGAAAATATGAGATTGAAGGCTTCATGTTCTTCCATAGCTCGTATGGAGTTTTCCCATGTCTTTGAGTGAGGAATGAGCGATTTTGCGTGTAGCATGCGTTGTTGACTGCTTCAGCCCAAAACTTCAGAGGGAGTTTTGATTCGGCTAGCATCGTCCTTGCTGCTTCCTTTAGCTGTTTCTTCTTTCTGCTACTCCATTTTGCTGAGGAGTTCTTGCTGCAATAGTTTGATGACTGATTCCTCGTTCTTCGCAGTAGTCACGAATGACGGCATTGAGGAATTAAGTTCCTCGATCTGATCTGATGCTGATGATGTTGACTTCTTTTTCAACACTAAGTCTTCTCAGCAGTTTGGGCAATACTAGCAGTGTCTTTCTCTTGTTGTAGAGAAAGATGACCCAAGTATATCGTGAATAGTCATCCATGACAACTAAGGTGTACTTTCTACCGTTGTAACTTCTGGGAGAGATTGGGCCAAATAGATCCATGTGAAGCAGTTGAAGAATTCTTTCAGAGGTGTGTCCTGACCTTGACTTGAATAACGTCCTGGTTTGCTTTTTTCTTTGACATGCTTCACATTCTTGCTTATTCTAGAACACAATAGAGGGTAAGCCCTCTACCAGTTGATGCTTAGCAAGCTTGTTGATCGTTTTGAAGTTGAGGTGGTTGAGTCTCCTGTGCCACAGCCAGTTTAGCTCCGAGCTGCTTTTGCTGATGAGACATGTTTCTGGAGGGCTATCTTCCCATGAGACGACGTAGAGACTTTCTTGTCTGATCCCTCTCAGAACCACCTTCCTGAGACTATTCCTGACAGTGAATTCATCCTTTTTGATCTTCACTGCGAATCCGCTGTCACAAAATTGACTCACAGACAACAAATTATGTTTTAGTCCAGAAACATAGCTAACATTACCGATACTGGCGTTACCCATATCGAGTACACCATAGCCTTTTGTTTCTCCAATTGAGTTGTCTCCGAATGCAACTTTTGATCCAGCTTTCTCAACATACTGAGTTAGATATTCTTTGTAGCCCGTCATGTGCTTCGAACAGCCACTATCCAGGTACCAAGTTCTTATTGAGGCTTTAACTTCTTCCTTCTTTTTGTGTTTCCTATTTTTACCCTGCAAGGAAGAGTTAATTTAGGTACCCAATCAATGTTTGGGTCCTTCATTGTTAGCTCGTGTTCCTTTTGGAACCCATATCTGCTTCAGAACTGGTCTTGGTGCTGATCTCTTGCGCTTTGCCGGTTGTCTGACTGAAGTAGTTGGTGCTTTAGTTGGCACATGAGCTATCTTCTGTTGAGCTTTCCTTTTGGGAGCCTCGCGTTTGTAGAAACTTTGTCTGGTGCGGTACTGAGGTTTCCTATGCTCCAATGAGTATCTCCTTTGAGATACGTGAGTCATTCTTGACTGATGGAAACTTGACTGATGTTGTGGAACATGAGTCATAAGATGTCCAGTTGCATGCTGTCGTGGTTGACATTTGGTTCGTCTGGAATTATCATAGCTTTGTCTCCACGGATGTTCTGCTCTTCAGAACTGAACTGGTTTCAGTTTTTGACTGCTTCTGTTGTTCTTCCCCCAGGACTGGTGGGGAAGACTCTGGCGAATCATGAATGAACAGGTGATGATTTAATAGGTGAATTGTGGTGAGATTACGAATTTTACCTAGTGTTTGAACGTAAGGATCGAGAGAAAAGAGTTGAATTGCTGAAAATGTAACACCCCAATTTTCATAAAATTTTCAATATAAAATCTTTGAAAAATTAATAGATAAAACAAAATTTCTTGAATTATAAAAGTTTAAACCAATTTAAATCAACTTGCCAAAACTAAAGTAGTATCATAAAATAAATAAATAAAAAAAATGATAAACTAAAACTTAACAAATTCTACAAAAATGTTCAATGTAAAATCCTTATCACTAGTCATTCTCCACTTCCATGGCCACCTCGACTCCAGAACTGCAAAACTGAAAAGATAAGGGGGTGAGCATATTGAAAATATACTCAGTGAGAAACCATGCAAATATTCACATACGCTTAAACATGCAAATAATTCACATTGTCATACACATATTCTGAATTCTGAGTGTTTCTGAATTTATGATCATGTACTTGAACATGATATTCTGAATTTCTGATCATGTACTTGAACATGATATTCTGCGTTCTGATCATGTACTTGAACATGATATTCTGCGTTTCTGATCATGTACTTGAACATGATATTCAGCGTTCTGATCATGTACTTGACCATGATATTCTGCGTTTCTGATCATGTACTTGAACATGATATTCTAAACATGTATTTCTACATGGCTGAGCAAGTATAATCAAACATGAAATAAGAGCATATAAAAACATATATGAATATAACCACAAGCATATAATCCCTCACCTTAAAGTCGAAGCTAAATAAATCAAATCCGGAATGAAGGTCTTAATAGTGCCGCACCAGAAGAATTCGTCAAAATCGCAGCTGAACATACCAGTCAGCTTCAAGCCTTCGTTTGAAGCCTCAAACGTCCTCAAATCGTATTTTTCCCAGATATACGACTTCTTCGTCTTCGAGAGAGCTTTCCGTGGACACCTGTTTTGCTTGAATCGGAGTTATTTGGAGGAAGTTATGGCCATTCTCCCGAAACTGCCAGAACTTGATTTTCTGCGAAAATCTGACTCCACACGTTTCTGGCCCTCTCTGCTCTCTAAAACCCTAATTAATTAGTGTGTCCGTCTGTTTTAGGGTTTGAAAATAGATCCCATATTTATACTAGTTTTTAAAGAGTTCTAGTTCTAATAGGAAACAAAAATAATAATAATAATAATAATAATAATAATAATAATAATAATAATAATAATAATAATAATAATAATAATAATAATAATAATAATAATAATAATAATAATAATAATAATAGTAGTCTAGATAAAATTAATGGTGCATATCTATATGTATCATGTAATTATTTAAAAAAATAAGCTATACAAGAAAATACTATTAATTAAACTTATAAAATAAATCTAAATTATCGGGGTGTTACAGAAAACAAGAGTAAATCTGCTGTAAGAGAGAGCGTGTGTTTACAAGATACGGGTACATGAGTATTTATAGATTACATGATAGGGGTAAAATAGTAATTTCATCTTCGAAAACATGCTCCCCGCGTGGTCAAGGGTATAGCGGTAATTTTGCCTGTAGACGGGCGATTCCTCTGCTCTGGCACATGGACGAGTCATCCCTCTGTCTTTAGTGATTCCTCTAACTGAGCCGCATTCCTCTGGCAGAGCCCATTCCTCTGGCGAGGTCCATTCCTCTGGCGAATTCCATTCCTCTGACCCTAGTGATTCCTCTGCTCCGCATATAGTACTCCTCATCAGCTACTCCCCCCTCTGGTCTGGCTAGCTGCTGATGAAGTACCTAGTCAGAGTATTCACCTGCAATGCTGACGTCACCCGCATTAAATGCCCACCCTTTTGCAGTGTACTTTTCCGCATCTCGAGGTTACTTTTTCCAACCCTTGCATCTTTTCATTTTTTCGTAGAAATCCTCAGCCGTCGATCATCTCCCTGGTGCCACGTATCGTTCATCCCGCTATTTGGTTGTTGCCCGCGTAGGTTATACTTAGCAGTTTCAAACTTTCATTTCTAATCCTCTTCATTTTCACTCCGCACCGTTTCAATTGTCTTCTCGATTTCTAGCGATCCTCCATCTTCAGTTCCGGCGTATACCTCGCGACTTTCCCTCTCCAGTCCCCTCCGCAGACTTACCTAGGTAAATCGCGTATCTTCCTCCCCTGATAATATATTCGGTGTAGAATAGTCATTTTGAATCTGTTGGGGCTCTGATTGAGCGTGTAAACCCTAGTTTTTACCGTCCATGGCTTCCTCATCCGGCGCCCAACCTGCTTTCTCCTCTTCCCCTTCTCCATCTCCTCCGGCTTCTCCGCCATCTTCTCCCCACCCCTAGAATCCTCCAGACCTTCCAACTCCTTCCACCCTTCCAAATTCCCAGGATCCCCCGGCTTCTCTCGAATCTCTCCCTACTCTCCCTAAAATGCCAAAGCCCATTCCCAAATCCCGGCTGGGTATCGCGGATTTGCATAAAATGGTCGAGAAATGTAGACATCCTGACGGCCTGAGGTTTGAGCCTCAATCCAAATCCCTAGAGCCTTTCCGTAAGATGCACAAGAACATGGTGGCCATTTGGCGAGCCCAGATAGACGCCGGTTTGAGGCTTCCCCCTCCTCCACTCTTAGTGAAGGTTTATACCCATTTCCAGATTCCGTTTTACCAAATAGCTCCCTCCGCCATTCGGAGGTTATATTGCTTTCATATTTTGTGTAAAGCTCACGGTGTCGAAGACACCAAGAAGTTATTTCTTCAAACCCGGCCCAATCCCTAAGAGTGCAGGGCGGCCCTTTGTACAGTTTTGCCACCCGCAAGACATACCCCACCACCTTCCTTAACTCCTTAAATTCCTATGACAAGGGCTTCTTGCCCAACTACTGCTACGTAGTAACCTCCACTGGCACTTGGCGCCAGTATGGTGCCCAAGAGCTGAAGTGGCATGACTTCCGTACCCAATACCAGCCTGCTTCCCAAGGAACCCCCTATGATTATGATCTAGGGGTATTAGACAACCTTAATGCCCTCAATAACAGAAAGCCATTCTCTTGAAAAGAGTTTACTGATAGTAACTCGGCTTTGGCAGCCAACGACATGTTCCCCCTGTATCCATGCACAGCTATAGGTAAACTCATGCGTTAGTAAATGTATAAATTGTTATTACCCTGATTCTGATGATATAATGTTGTTTATTTGCAGGCATGTCGTGGAGAGAAAAATGCCGAACTACGCTTTTGGCCAACCGTCCCTCTGGCACCGGGGGACAAGGTTCTGGAGACACCAGCTCCAGGACAGACACGCCAAAGCAGCCCGCGGGCTCCGGGATGGACACCTCCCGGACGGTGTCTGACGCCACCGGGGTGATCACCCTTATTCAGCGCTTCTCTCCAGGCAAGGGGAAAGACATGGAGGTCCTGGGGTTGTTCAGTCTGGACAGCCAGAGGGCTGGCGGCTCGGGCTCTGGCTCTGGCCGGGTGGAGGGAGGATCCGCCACTTTTACGGGTATCATCCCTGTGGTGGACATCTCTGAGGATGCCCCTGCTCCAGAAGAAGTCCAAGATATCCCCATTCCTGCATTCACCAGCAAGAAGTGAAAGGGTGCCCAGCTGGCCCTTGCAGAAAAAATGAGGAAGGAGAGCCTGCAAAAGGGGAGCAGGCTGGTGGATGAGGAGGGTCCGACAGATGAAACGGAGACCACCTCCGTGGATGCCGAATAGGGCAATACTCTGGCCCTGACCGCAGAAGCATCGGAGGCCTCTGGTTCCAAGCCAGACTCATCCATGAAGGGGCGAGAATTTGTTCGCAAGTTGCTTACCCAGATCCATCCCAAAGATCGGGATGCGACTAAGAAAAAGTGAAGCGGGCGAGACTGGCCAGCAGCCTTGGTCAATTGTGGATTCAGGTACCTTGTATTATTTACCTTGCTGGTGTTTAGAGTGTTTAATATTTGCTCTTTGATTGCTCTTCTCTGACATTCTCCCTCTGCTTCCCTGTAGTTGGAATCCCAGGTTGGTAAGGCGATCCAGTCCATCGATGATTACGATACACTGGAGAAAGACCTGAAAAAGGAAAGGGAGGAGCAAAAGGAAAGGGAGGAGCAAGCGAAGCGTGACCGGGAGGTCACAGTTTTGATGGAGCGCTTCAGCAAGGCCGACACAGACATGGTTGTGCTGCAAGCCAAGTTCGAGCAGTCAAAGGTGGAGAAGGCCTCTCTGGCCTCTGAGCTGGAGCGGGCTAAAAAGGAGGGATATGAGAATCTGGTGCGGTTCCGGATGCGGTACCAGGAGCTTGTAAAGATGCCCTGAACCGGGGTTACGCGCTAGGGGCCCGGGACTACCAACGCTTGGAGTTTTTCATTTCTCCTCGGGGCCAACAATTCTTGGATATAATGTTGGAGGATACTCTTACAGCCTTCCAAAGGACTCCAGACTATCTAGAGGGGTTCTCCCAGCTCTTTGCCCATGTCATCACAGAAACCGCCCTGAAGACAGCGGAGATGCTGGGAGCATCAGAGGAGCAGGCTGCTGCCCTTAACTTAGAGGCCTTGATGGACAACATCAAGGATGAAGATCTCAACAGGCTGCTGAGCATACCTGCCAATTCCCCGGAGAACCCTATGTGGTGGTATCCGGTTGGCACCTGCGAATTGGGAGAAAGCCCTCTCCCAATTCGCATTTGGGTTTTGCTCCGATCCGGTGCCGACTGTTCCCAAGTATGAGCCCTCTTTCTGCAATTCTTTGAAAACATTTGTGGGTTCTCTAAAGGGCCAGGTTGGCACCAGCTCCCAAGGATTTGAGCAATACAATATGAAGCCTCCTCTACCCTCCACCTTCGATGCCTCCAATAATGTCGTTGCCTCTGACTCCATGGACCAGCTTCTGGCTCTGTACCGAAACGAGAAAGAATACACCCTAGAAGCCCTGAAGCTACTGGACATGGAACAGCGGCTGCGTGAGGTGGACGATTCAGACACGTTGCTGGTGTTCGAAGAAGGGGGCCCCTCTGGCGAGGCCTCTGATTCTGCTGTTGTTGCTCCTGTGGTTCCGGACTCCTTTGCTCCTGACCCTCCCTCCTAGCTGCCCTTACTATCTCCTCCTTCTCTTTGTCAAAACTTTGTAAACTTTAATTTGTAAATTATTCGCTACATTTGAATGGCACTTTCCACTTGGTTGTAATGTACAGTTTTATCCTGTTTTGAATTATCAATGCATTCTTTTTGTAATTTCTCCTTTCTTCAATTTTTGATCTGGCTCTGCATCAATTCCACCTTCGTATTGTTTTGTTGCTGTTGTTCTGTTTTTGAAATTGGTGTGAGCTGTATTCTGATGTCCCGAAATGTGATAATTATTTCCTCTGTAGAGAGTAGGATTTATTTTTCGTTGAAGTGGTTGCGGCTCCCCTGGTCGGTTCCTCTGACTTTGGCAAAGTTGGTAGTTTTATTCCGCATGTGTGATTTCTCTGAACGTGTTGTTGGAATGGTTGCAATTTTTCTGTTTTCCCTTGCTTTGACCTCTTCTTTAGTATGCCTTATTTTAATGATAAAAAGTTTTTTCTTTTGTCGCTCTGATCCTTCCTCGTGTGTATTTCTCTGACGCCTCCTTCCTGATCATTTCTCTGACGCTTCTCCTCTGGCCATTCCTCTGACGCTTCCCCTCTAGGCACTCTTCTGGCACTTCCCTTCTGAGCTTTCCTCTGACACTTCCCTTCTGGATGTTCTTCTGACGCTTCTCTTCTAACCATTTCTCTGACGCTTCCCTTCTGGCCATTCCTCTGGCACTTCCCCTCTGGGCATTCCTCTAACGCTTCCCCTCTAGGCACTCTTCTGGCACTTCCCTTCTGAGCGTTCCTCTGACGCTTCCCTTTTGGGCGTTCTTCTGACGCTTCCCTTCTAGCGATTCCTCTGACGCTTCCCTTCTGGCCATTCCTCTGGCACTTTCCCTCTGGGCATTCCTCTGACGCTTCCCTTCTAGCTTGGAATACTCTGCGCGGAGCCTAACTGGTCATAGGGACCCAGCTAACTTTCGCGACTTACGATTAAATAGTAACACTCTGTGCGAAGCATGGATGATCCGGGGGATGCATCCAACTTTCGCGGCTTACGATTGAACAGTAACCCTCTCCGCGGAGCATGGATGATCCGGGGGATGCATCCAACTTTTGCGGCTTACGATTAAAGTGATTCCTCTGCTCTTCCCTTTTCGTGGATGTTGACCCTGGACGTTTGTTTTCCCCTTGACTTGCTAAGTAGCAATTTAAATTGAAATTATGAATTATGGGTATATACCCTACTCCCCCCTCTGGTGACATGTGCAATGCTCTGCTTGAACATGTTAAGTAAAATATGCAACGTAAAATGAAATAATTAAAATACACGAGTCAACGCCAGGGAATTCCCTAGAACTACGCATCCAATTTTATTGATAACATGGCCCCGAACCTCGTTAAACCCCTGTGGGGAAAAAGAGTATCCGGTCTACAATTTGGTATTTTGTTGAACAAGGTTACATATAGAACTTTTTCAAAGTATTGATATTCCATGGTCTGGGGAGAGTTCTGCCGTCTAGATCCGACAATATGTATGCTCCGCCGCCCAAGACCTCTGTGATGATGAAAGGGCCCTCCCAATTCGGTTCGAACTTGCCCACTGGTTTTAGGGCGTTGGCCCGCTTGAGAACTAGGTCACCCTTGGTCAGTTTGCGCGCTCTGACCCTCTTGTCGTATCTGGCTTTGATAATGCTTTTGTTTTTCGCTGCTCTGACTTGGGCTTCATCCCGCTGCGCCTCAACTAGGTCTAGATCTGCTCTATGGAGTTCTACGTTCTGTTTTGTGTTATATGTTGTTATTCGATATGACTCCAGTCTGGCCTCCGCTGGTACCACTGCGCTGGATCCATACACCAGAGTAAATGGTGCCTCTTCGGGTGCTATTTTTGGGCTAGTGCGATAGGCCCAGAGTACAGTGTCTAGCTCCTCGACCCACTTCTCTCTGCTCTGGTTCAGTCGCTTCTTGATCCCCTCACAAATTGATCTATTCGCCAACTCCACCTGCCCATTTGCTTGCTGATGGGCCACTGAAACAAAACGTTGTGTTATGTCCATGCGCTCACAGAAATCTGCAATCCTCTGCCCTGTGAATTGAGTTCCATTGTCCGATACAATGATTTTGGGGACCCTATATCGGCAGCATATGTTGCACCAAATGAACCGCTCCACCGTTACTTCGTCGATCTTTGACATGGCCTCGGTCTCTACCCATTTGGAGAAGTAATCTACTGCAACAATGAGAAAGCACTTGCCCCCTGGTGCCGTGGGCAGCTTCCCAATGATGTCTATATCCCATTTATCAAATAGGCAAGCAACATACATTATTCCCATGGTCTCCCCTGGGACATTGATCCTTCCGGCATGCCTCTGACAAGCCTCGCATTTACGAACGAATTCTCTGGCGTCCTTGGTGATGTTTGGCCAATAGAACCCTGCCCGAATAGTTTTTCGTATGAGATCCCTGAATCCCGTGTGCCCACCACAACAACCTGCATGAATTTCTATTAAAGCAAAGTTACCCTCCTCAGGAGATAAACATTTTAGTAAGGGATGGGTGAAGGAACGCTTGTAGAGTTGATCATTGATCAAGCAATAATTCTCGCATCGAGCCCTCTGATTGGATTCTTTGTTCCCTGTCTTAAGAAAGTGTATAATTGGAGCCCGCCAATCATCCCGAATTTCCATCGCAAAAACCTGGAAAGTCCCCATTTCTCTGGTGTCGCAGAGCAGTGTAATCTCATCACTCCAAGTCTGTTCCACTGCGCTGGCAACTCGTGCCAATAAGTCTGCCCGGATATTCTCTTCTCGAGAAATCTGTTCTATTTTGAATTCCATGAATTTCTTCTTCATTTCGTTGATCTTGTTGTGATACGCCCGCATCCGATCCTCCTTAATATGATATCCTCTCGAAAATAGCTGAGCCACCAATTGTGAATCAGTTCTAATGATGACACATTCTGCCCGCTGTTTTGACAAAATGTGCGCTGCTCTGACCACAGCCTCATATTCGGCCTCATTGTTGGACATTTTACAAATAAACTTTATAGAAAACTGGTACACCCCTGAACTTGGAGAGACGACATACACCCCGATCCCATATCCCTTTTCCGTGACTGATCCATCCACGAAGGCTATCCAAAATTCTTGTACATGACGGCGAGTAGTTTCTTGGATAAAATCTGCGAGGGCTTGAGCTTTGATAACCATCCTTGGCTCATATTCCACATCGTACTCACCTAATTCCACTGCCTATTTCACCATGCATCCTGAAAGGTCTGGCCTGCCTAACACTTGCCTGAAGGGTAGGGCAGTTCGGACCACCACCCGGTGTGACAAAAAATAGGGTCTCAACTTCCGGGCCGTGACCATGACTGCCAGAGCAGCCTTTTTGATTTCCGAGTAGTTTAACTCGGGGCCTTGAATCACCCAACTGACGAAATAAATTGGCCTCTGATGACTCCCCTCCTCTCTGATGAGGACGGAGCTGACTGATTCTTCTCCCACTGCTATGTATAGGTATAACACTTCCCCCGAAATTGGCTTGGTTAGAGTCGGGAGCTCTACCAAGTATGCCTTAAGATCGTCAAAGGCCGCTCGGCATTCCGCGGTCCATTGAAACTTGGTCCCCTTCCTCAAAATCTTGAAAAATGGCAAACTCCACTCTGCTAATCGTGAGATGAACCTGCTCAGAGCAGTGATACGTCCGTTCAGAGTCTGTACCTCCTTGATCCCTCTAGGTGGTGTCATATCCATGATGGCTTTGACCTTATCCGAATTGACTTCGATTCCCGCCGGAGTAACCTTGTATCCCAAGAATTTCCCTGTAGTAACCCCGAAGGTGCACTTCACTGGGTTGAGCATAAGCCGATGATTTCTTATGACAGTGAAAACTTTCTCCAAGTCTGAGACATGATCCTCTGCTCTGACACTGCGCACGAGCATGTCATCCACGTGCATTGATATGTTCTTTGGAAGTTGTTCTTTGAATATCTTTTTCATCATCCTCTGATATGTAGCTCCCACATTTTTTAAGCCGAACAGCATGCTTATCCAGCCGAAAACCCCGCAGCAGACGGCGAAGGCCGTTTTAGCAATGTCCCCTCTGTGTATTTTAACCTGGTGATATCCCTGGTAAGCATCCATCATGGATAATAGCGCGCAGCTCGAGCTAGAGTCCACAAGCTGATCAATCCTCGACAGAGGATAATGGTCCTTCGGACAAGCAACATTCAAATCCCTATAATCCACGCACATGCGCCAAGTGTTCGTCTTTTTTGCCACCATTACAGCGTTTGAAATCCACTCCGGGTATTGCACTTCCTCGATATGACCCGCATCTAGTAGTCCCTAGACTTGTTCTCGGATAGAGGCATCCTTTTCAGCCCCGAAATGTCTCGTTCGATTCTTTGCTTCACTGGTTTGACATTGGGATTCACATTGAGGCAATGTTATGCCAACCCTCTGTCGATACCCTTCAAATCGGCTGTGCTGAAGGCAAACACATCCGCGTTCCTCTGGAGGCAACTGATTAACTCTTCTTTGGTCTGCTCATTCATAGATGACCCAATCTTCGTCTGGAAACCCTCTTTCCCTGGGAATAACTCGATCATGTTGCATACATCACTGGTGGATATCAGGGCGGATTTCTCTGTATTATCTCGGTCATTTAGCAGCCCTATCCATTCCTGCCGTTCGTCTGCCAGAGCAGCGACATCGCTCATTTTCCCTTTCTTCCTGGCGTCTGGTCCCTCTGTTATCCTTTCTCTTTTCTGCCCCGAGGAATGTGTGAGCATCCGCACATGGCACTCCTTTGACATTTTCTGATTACCCCATACATCCCCTACTCTTCCACCTCCGATGGGGAATTTCATCTTCAGGTGGAACTGTGACAACCCGCTCTTTTAGCAGTATTTAATTCCAGTACTGCATGTTTATTTATCTATCTGCCAGTAAATGAAGCACCTTATGTTTTCAGCTATGTTTCTGAATTACGTAATTTAGAGACAAAGTCACTACACTAGCAGTATGCTTTTTATTTATCTTCGCGTGTTTAAGACCGTGACGAGAATCTTTGAGCCGATGAATAATTATTATTACTCAGTTATAACCAACATAGCAAAGTTGTGTTATTTATCAAGATGGAGTTTATTTCATGTTGTTACTTAAGTCGTGAATTACTTCCGACTTTGAAGCTAATTAAATCTACGGATTTAATTTAAGTATTAGGATGACGAACGAATTAAATCTACGGATTTAATTTAGCAGTTAGCGACCTTAACAGAAACGCGAAACCAGTATTTCTAATACAGTGAATCAACACTGAAGGATTTTACTTAGATCTTTTCTCTTAGATCACTTCACCACTCACGCCACCCAATCCCGCCACCTGCCAACGCCATGATTAAGGAAATGAAGGAAAAAATGAGAAAAGAAAAGGTGGAAAAGGTGCTGCAGCAACAGCCATTGGCTGGGCAGCCGAAGGGCCTCCCATCAAGCTGTAGCAACAGCTCTTCCCATTGGCTGGGCAGCTGAAAGGTCACCTGCTGCACCCCATCCCACGCCATGCAGAACTACAACCAATGCCCTCCTTTTAGCACTCAAGTGCACATCAGCCGAGCTCCAACTATAAATTCACTCTTCAATCCTTGAGCCACCCCTTTCTCCTTTCAACACTTAGCGTTTCAACAGCAACAGCTCTCTCGACGCCTTGCACGAAGGGGAGTAGAGCGAGATTCTTGCTGCCGACTTGAACAAGGTAACAACTCGACTTATTTTTCCTCCCCTCGCCATGTTTCTTTCCACCTGTTTCAACCTAAGAACAACAGCCATTTCACTTTCAGTTTGCACCTCGACGCTCAAAAAAGCGAGAGAGAAACCATCGTTCTTTACCAAACCAAAGCACGCGAGATATCAAGGTAACCTTCGACCTCTGTTGCTACTCCAATCGGCATGAATCACCCTCGCAGAAATCATGTTTTATGGGCTGTAAACGAATGAACAAAAAGTATGTTAAGTCACATTTTATGGAACCTACGACTTGAAACCTTGATGAACGACGAGAACTTTAGCTTTAAACGTAGACGAACGTGAATAATCACAGCATGCTCACATAGGTAGAGATTAAGGTCTGTATACGAGTGAGAATCGAGGCGAGATAAGGACGGAGAATTCTGGTTTTGGAAACTGGAGTCCCCGTCGCTCTTCCCAGAGGAATAGCCAGAGCAGAGGAATGGCCAGAGCGGAGAAAATGAAGGAAAATTAAATTGAATTAACGTTCCACTTTGCCCGATGATCGTTTCTTGGTTATTATTAATTTATCATACAACGATTAAATCCTAACATGCTCCTATGAATTTAACAGCTGCACACAGGTGTTAGGAAAAACTTACTTGAGAATCGGATGCACAAACTGTTGATGATCGTGTCGAAAGAATCTGACTCCAGCTCTGATCTTCTCAATTGTATCCCGCTCAATTCCCAACGTTGGATGGACAACGAGCTATGGAAATTCCCAAGGCAGAAAGATCACTCACGTTTCTGCGCCTCCCTCTGCTCTCAAAAACCCTAATTTTTATCAGTGTGTTTTCCTGAGAGCTGACAGCTGTATTTAATAATACAGAAAAGGGGAGGAGGCGCCACTTTCTTAGTGAGGGCCGAAAATTCTGTCTTCTTGGGCTAGGAGACATTGGGCCAGCCCAGGGACCAGATACAAGGAATAAAGATGGGCCTCAAATAAATTAATTTATCCATGGTCAGCCCAGACCATAATTAATTTATAAATATCAGTTCATTCCACTAGAGAACCGATACTGACTTACCCCTTTATTGCCGGTGATGAGTCGGGGCTTGTATTTAGACTTATTAAATCTCCGTATTTAAAATATCCGACATCCATTAATTAATTAGAGCTCTGACAGCTTAAATTAATTAATCTCTTAATAATTCCTTAAGCAGTACCACTCAAACTTTATTATTACGCCTGAACTTAATCAACCTGCAGGGTTTAGCGTAATAAACCTTATTGAGCTCCTTAAGGGGATGTCATTATCCTATACCGGATACGGGTACTAATACAGATAATCAAATATCATATATTAACCGCTATCACCCAAGATACAGAGTACTCGAGTTAGTATATAACTTTCACCCATAGTAAGTCAAAGTGATATACGAATTAATATATATATCTGAATACTTATTAGTATTAAGATTTATCAGTCACCGAGATCTTGATTCTTCACTTAAGTCAGATAGAAGAATACATCTCAAACTGTGGTCCTATCAATACGTAATGACGTACCAGTATAGACAAGTAGCCAAGACAAACTACTTCCATCTATACTGCAGCCTAAACCAATAACTTGTCCTAGAGTTATTTCGGCTGTGATCATATTATATCTCTTAAGGTTATTCCAATTATATGGTCTTCTGTGATCTACAACACACCATATAATCTACTTATACAGAGATAAAGAACATACATATGCAATCATGAACACAATCAGATAGGAGATAGGAATAGTGAAAACAGGAATCATTGTATACAAGCATAAAGTTCTTGCTTTCAGTATACAAATCCAACAATCTCCCACTTATACTAAAGCAAAACTTTTAGTATACAATGTGTCTAAATACTAGCTATTACAAAAACTTCACTTCATCTCTCCCACTTATACTGAAAGTTTTTCTCTAAGTGGGTGGCATCAACCGCAATCCCATCCCTCGAGCATGCTTCTCATAGGTCTTTTGCGGTAAGCTTTTCGTGAAAGGATCAGCTAGGTTCTCCAATGTATCAATCTTTTCTACTAGCACATCTCCTCTGTTTACGATTTCTCGTATGATGTGGTACTTTCTCTCTATGTGTTTTGACGCCTTGTGGCTCCTGGGTTCCTTAGAAGTTGCCACTGCACCCGAGTTATCACAATAAATTATGATACTCTTAGGCAAATTAGGGACCACTCCTAGATCCAAGAGGTAGTTCCGGAACCATACAGCCTCCTTAGCAGCTTCCGAAGCAGCTACATACTCGGCTTCCATGGTGGAGTCTGCAATGCACTTCTGCTTTGCACTCCGCCACGATACGGCTCCACCTCCCAAGGTAAACACATAACCAGAGGTAGATCTCTTCTCATCCCGGTCAGCCTGGAAATCCGAATCGGTGTAACCCAAAGGAAATAGACTGTCTGACTGGTAAACTAGCCTATAATCTCGAGTCCGTTTCAGGTACTTGAGAATATGCTTTACCGCAGTCCAGTGTCCTGGTCCAGGGTTCGACTGATATCTTGCAACCATGCCAACGACATAGCAAATATCAGGTCTCGTGCATAGCATCGCATACATGAGGCTACCTACGGCGGAAGCATAGGGTATTTTCCTCATCTCCTCAACCTCACTAGGCGTCTTAGGACACATGTCCTTAGACAGAGGAATGCCATGTCTAAAAGGTAGCAAGCCTTTCTTGGCATTTTGCATGCTAAAACGAGCAATCACAGTATCAATGTAAGACGCTTGAGATAAGCTCAACATCCTTTTCTGGCGATCACGAACGACCTTGATCCCCAGGATGTACGCTGCATCTCCTAAGTCTTTCATTTGAAACTGTTCGGATAACCATTTCTTTATGTCCGATAATAGCTCAACATTGTTTCCAATGAGGAGGATATCATCTACATAAAGTGCAAGGAAAACCACGTCACCATTGGCATCTAAACGGTACACGCAACTTTCGTTCTCACAACGAGTAAATCCATAGGATTTAATGACCTCGTCAAAACGTTTGTTCCATGACCTCGAAGCTTGCTTAAGTCCATAAATGGACTTCTTAAGCTTCCACACAAGATGCTCTTCGCCCTTCTTCACAAACCCTTCAGGTTGCTGCATATAGATGTCCCTTCCTTCTTCAAGGAAACCGTTTAGGAAAGCGGTCTTGACATCCATTTGCCAAATCTCAAGGTTCATGTGGGCTGCTATGGTAAGGAGTATTCGGATAGACTTGAGCATGGCAACTGGCGAAAAGGTCTCATCATAATCTATACCCTGTTCCTGGGTATAACCTTTCGCCACCAGTCTAGCTTTAAAAGCTGCGACTTCGCCATCCGAATCTCTCTTTCTCTTGTATACCCACCTACTACCTATAGCTAAAAAGCCATCTGGTAGTTCGGTTTTCTCGTATACATCCATAGCACCCATGGATTCTATCTCAGAAACCATGGCCTCGTACCAAGAATCTGCATCTTGATCTTTCATCGCTTGTCTATAGTTATCAGGGTCGACATCCTTTTGTTCATCAACAGGGAGTAGATCCGAAGATTCTCCCAAGAACATAAATCGATCGGGTTGAACTATAACCCTCCCACTACGACGAAGCGGTGGTAGTACAGCTGTGACAATGGTTCGTGCAGTGTCTTGTGGTGCATTCACTTGCACACTTGGCTGGGGTGATGGAATCGCCTGCCCATTGCCTTCGATTTCTTGAAGGACAATCTCGGACCTAGACTTGTGGTTATCTATATAATCCTGTTCCAAGAATCGTGCATTGGTGCTAACAACCACTTTCTGATCCTTAGGATTATAAAAATAACCACCTCTCGTTCCCTTAGGATATCCTATAAACAGCATTAATTCGCATCTAGGTTCCAATTTCTTCGCTTCCTTGTCTAGCACGTATGCAGGACAACCCCATACCTTTATATGGTGCAGGCTGGGCTGACGCCCTGACCATAACTCGATAGGAGTTTTAGGAACCGATTTGGACGGTACCTGATTCAGCAAATAAACCGTTGTTTCCAAGGCATATCCCCAAAACGAGATAGGCAACGATGCATAGCTCATCATAGATCGTACCATTTCCATAAGAGTTCTGTTTCTTCTCTCCGCTACACCGTTCTGTTGGGGAGTGCCCGGTGCAGTCAATTGGGATGTAATCCCTGAATCTGACAAGTACTGCAAGAACTCGTTCCCGAGGTATTCGCCACCGCGATCAGACCGCAATGACTTGATAGATTTACCCAATCTCTTCTCCACTTCCGCCTTGAATTCTTTGAATTTCTCAAAGCATTCAGACTTGCGTTGAAGTAGGTAAATATACCCATATCTTGAGTAATCGTCAATGAAAGTGACGAAATACTCATACCCTCCACGAGCTCTAGTGGACATCGGTCCACACAAGTCAGAGTGAATCAATTCTAACACATGTGAGGCCCTATTCCCCTTGGCCTTAAAAGGCCTTGCCGTCATCTTTCCTTCTATACAGGATTCGCAGGTTCTAAATGGAACAGCTTGAAAGTCTTTCAAGACTCCATTTGAAACGAGCCTTTGGATCCTGTTTAGATTGATGTGGCCTAACCTTAGGTGCCACACATGCGTATATTGTTCATGAGAATAATATTTCATCTTATTCGGATTTGGAAGGATTTGTGACGTAGATGCAACATGGACAGAGTTGTTAATTGGACATGTAATAGTATAGAGAGAGTTGTTCAAAATTCCAGAACAAATAGTCTTGTTATCTCTCATGATAGAAACACCCCTATCAAAAATAACAGAATATCCATTCAAAAACAATTTTGAAACAGAAATTATGTTCCGCCGAAACTCCGGCACATACAAAATATCTCTCAAAACTAAAATGTCATCACCAAAACATAAAGATAAATCTCCAATAGCAACAGCTGCGACCTTCGACGCTGTCGTAGCCCGATTCCCGACACTAGTGATAGTGGGGTACGAGTATCGATACGACTATTTTTAAAAGAATAAATGATAAGAAGAATAGGTCAAACATCAAGCGGAAGCTCGCATTAAAGCATGCTAAGGAAAATCATCATAAATGACCCCAAGGGTAAAATCGTCAACGTCGTTATAACTTTTTAATTATCAGGAATTTCAAGATCAAAAACAAAACGGGTATCGCTCATTTTTCGTAAGGAATCATAATATGCAGAGTATCGCTGCAAAAGGCGAATCGATTATATGTATGAAGACATATAACCGTGAGTACATTGCTTAACTTCAAAAGAAAATCCAAGTATATCAATTATCAAGACTTTATCGTCAAAATGGAAATACGATAAAGTAAATACATCCTCTAACAAATCCCCGCCAGCACCAGACCAATCTCGCTCCTCGCTTAGCCTGCACATTTAGAAATACATGCAGGGCGTGAGTACATAATACTCAGTGGGCAAACGCCGAAAAACAAGAAAGGTGCTCTTAGAGCTATAAGTTTGAAGCTTGCCACATCTCAGCAATACACAGAGATAAAGTTAGCGTAAATGAATCTGTGCATGCAGTTTTCATAATCATGATAACATAAATAAACGACTGCAGTCAAAGATCTCAACATGTATGCACCACATCTACAACTCGTTATTATCAAAGGTACTGAGAAGTAGGCCTCCCTCTCAAGTACCGTGACCGGCCGACCCGAAGACGGCTCGCAGTCACCTCTGTGCACAAAATCCCGCTTGTGGCAGGACCGAATTCGTCTCATCAGTAGAGGGTAACACACAAGTCATTATCAGCAAAAATCGGCAAGTCAAACAGTTCTTAAACATCATTTATCTCAAACATTTGTTAATCTCATAATCATCATCAAATCATTTTAGAAAGCTCGAATGATAAACATATACTCAAAATATTGCCCACCTGAAGACCTTACTCAAAAACTCCCGTGAAAGCGGAGTTACTTACTTCCCTGCTCTGCTCGTGTCTTCAGGGATCATCGTCATCATCGAAGGTTCATGTCATAAAATGAATCTCGATTAGAACTCAACGACAAAAACTCATGCCTTAACTCATGCTCTATCTTATATTCTATCTCTTAATCGACTCTACATATAAACTTCTTCACTCATTTCAAATCCTTAAGTCCAAGGATAGGTTTCAAGAAAATCATGGTTCTAAGTCTCGATTTATCTCTCATATAAGACTCGTCTAATCTCATTAAAACACTTAGGCAACATAAACACATAAGGCACATAAGAAAATACAATCAAACATCAACAATTCATGTTCTGTTTTCCCACTGACTCAACTTCAAAATTTAACACGTTCTGACTCCGACATCTCCTGGACTCCAGACTCATACCAAAAGAAAGGTATTTGAGTCTAGTTTCATTTAAAAAAAAGTAGAGCCAGAAACTCCAAGTGGTTTGGGAGATATGGCGTTTTTATCACGGTCTACCATATTCGGCAGTTTTGAGCAATCGGAAACATTGATTTTTGAAAAATAGTAAACGTTGTCAAACTGAGCTCAAATTTGGTGGATATCTAGCCCATACATGAAGGTTGATACCATAAAAATTTGGAAAGATAGATCACATAGGAAGCTACTGAAATGAATGACTTTGTCCCCTGTTCTCTGAAATTCCCGGTAGAAATGTGCAGATTTGGTTTTGCATTTTATAAAAATAGTAACTCAAGTCCAAATGACTTGAACGTTTACCGGTATGCTCAAGACTCATGTAGGGACATGCTGTAAAATTTTCAAAGCCATTAGACATCGACAACCCGTCGATCACAGTAGGTCCGTAGCCTACGAAAAAAACACCAAAAACTCATCTCAAACTCTTAAATGCTCAATTCAACATTCCTTCAAAGAAAACCAATCAAAGCTCATTTTAAACACATATAACACTCAAAAACATTCAAAAACATTAAAATACTCATCATACTCAATCTCAAATCTCCTCTTACATCATAAACTCAAATCTCAAGGAAAACGTTTCTACAAACGCATCAATTTAATCCTCTTCTCAATCTCATGCTCAAAATCATTCAATCATTCATTAATGACTTCATACATCATGTAACTCATTTTACACAAATAAATCCCCTATAATCATGCCAACTAAACTCTAATAAAAACTCATATATCCACATAAACTCTCAACAAAAACATGACAACTTTCACATAATGGTCATAAAGCAAATTAGACCTCATGTTATCA
The DNA here is from genome assembly GCF_028751815.1 of Salvia miltiorrhiza. Classification (NCBI taxonomy): domain Eukaryota; kingdom Viridiplantae; phylum Streptophyta; class Magnoliopsida; order Lamiales; family Lamiaceae; genus Salvia; species Salvia miltiorrhiza. The sequence goes on from NW_026651531.1 coordinate 598,638, forward strand.
ATCATCGACTTCTCAAGGTATGAAAACTCAAAAATTCTCATAAACTAACTCAAGTCAAAATTTTACTTAGCTTAGAAAAGACTTATTCAAACATATTAAAACACTAACATCATGTTCAATTACCTATATTTTAAGCCAAATCACTTAATAGACATATAGATCAAAAAGTCCAAATTTTTACTAAACTAACTCCTTGAAATTTATAAACACATATGAATCTTTAATCCATTCATATATCTTTCATTTTTAACCAATTAATCTCACATAAAAACCATCATTTACATATAAGGGCATATATACGCATATCCCTAATTTTAGTAAACTAACTCACATCAAAAACTCCAATGGACATCATATACTCAAATTACTCCATCAATCATCATCATATACATCTCATAGACTCATTTACATCATCAATTTATTTATTATCTCATTGACTCCAAATCTCCCAATTTTGGGTAAACTAAACTCATTCAAAAATTGAATCTCAAAACATATCTTTTCAAAACACATATCAATCATCACCAAACATATCATAAATCATTTTTCTCACCCCAATTCAAGGAAAGAAAAAGAAAATTTTTTGAAGGGTATGAGACCCATATTTTCGAAAATTTAGAGAAAAAAGAAGGGGGTGATTTTCTTGCTTCAAACTCTCAAGAATACTCACATACAATCTCATACAAGTCTAGTCTATGAATATGGAGATCACTTACCCAAGTTTACACCAAATATCAAACTTTCTCTCTCTAACTTTGAAGATCAATCTTCAAGGATTTCCTTGAATTCAAGTTGATAGGAGGTGTTTAGGTGGGATTTTGTTGGTGATTTATGTGTTTGGCATGTTTTTGGTGAAGCTTCGGAGGTCTCATCCATGGTTGACAATGGTGGAAAGTAGAGAGATGAGGGAGAGAGGGTGTTGGTCGAATGGAGTGAGTGAGTGAGAGAGAATTGCTTGGTAAGATTTGTGAGGATTTGGCAATCTTATAGAAGATTTGGCAATCTTATAGAAGATTTGTAATCTTATGAAATATTTGGCAATTAATGCCTTGATCTCTCTCTCTTTAATCTCTACACTCTCTCTAATCTCTACTCTCTCAATCTCTACTCTCTCAATCTCTACACTTAGCAATTTATTGAATTAGTCACATGCTTAGGAAAATTAAAATAATAGTGTGAGTAAGGTGATTAAATAATAATCACAAAAACTATGGAAATATTACTCATTAATAAAGTATCATAGTATAATTATTCATGTGACCAAAATAATTATAGCACTAATATTAGTGCACTCACTCAATTATAATATTCCTCATCATAGGAAAAATAATTTAAAAAATATTATGCTTGGAAAAATTTCCATAAACCGGCATCGTTCGAATTTCCGGTAAAAATAAATTGCACTTGCTTTGCAAACTTAATAAAAATTCCAAGTGCTAAAGTCTCAATTAAAAATCATAATAACTTGGTTAAAATGACTCACGTAACAAAATCACATAATCAATCAGTCACGTAAATTCACATATCATCACATCAAAGTAGTCGGCAAACACAAACAGACTAAACGTCTCTCAGACCGACTCTATTTATCAAGGTTTCTCACTCTTTCTTCCTCGATTCTATTTCCAACTCATTATTCCTATTTTTCTTAATAGGACAGTCAATCTCTGATAACTCGGTATCCGGTAACTCTATTCCCGGTAGTTGGAAATAAAATAAAATCTCTCAATTCAATCAGCATCTCTATCTCTGCTCATTTCTCGAATCTCATCACTCCAACTCTATCATCGGTTCAGTCACTCGTATCTCCATTTAAAAGACAAACTGTCTTATCTGGTCATTAAAAAAAAATTAGTCTCGTATTTCGACATCTCAGTACTCTCAATAGTGTTAAGACACTATCTCACAACATGAGGAAAAGTACGGGGTGTTACATCCTACCCCCCTTAAAAAAAATTTCGTCCCGAAATTTGAGTTATTCACCTTCGGGAAAAAGCTCTGGGTACTTCTCTTTCATCTTCTCTTCAACTTCCCATGTTGATTCTTCTTGACTGTGATATCTCCATTGGATTTTTATCAAAGGAATCGGTTCGTCCCTCAATTATTGGATCTTCCAGTCCTGCATAGCATCAGGTTTATCTCTTCGTAGCTCAAAACTGGTTCCAGGGACACTTCTTCTTGATAGATGACGTGTTTTGGATCAAACACGAACTTTCTCAATTGAGAAACATGGAAAACGTCATGGACGTTCGCGAAGCTCAGAGGCAACGCTAATTTATAGGCTACATGGCCTACTTACTCTAATACATCATACGATCCTATATATCTTGGTTTGAGTTCTTGTTAACTCGAAAATAACATGCTCCCCGAGATAGGGAAAAACTCACATAATCATCGTTTCAGTTTTGGCATATCTTTATACTTTCCGCCTGTACGGTGTAAGGGGTATCATGAGCTTTGCTCGTGATTTTATTCTTCAACTCTTCTTTATTAGGTACACACAGTCTCTCTCTTAAAACTAAAATGGCATTATCTGCCGCCTTTTGATAACTCTCTCGGTTCGAATCTTCATTCGCAAAGTTTCCATCTTCTTATCCTCTCTCTTTGAGCTGTGACTATTCTCAATCGTAAGTCAGGTATAACGTTCAGTGGAGAAATTATTATTTCTGTCGTTTGTGGTGGTATTACTACCTTCAAATTCATCTTCTCGAATTCCTTGATTAGGTTCACTTCTCGAGTAAGGAGAAATCCTAACTCTCCCTGATTCTCTCTGCTTAACGCGTCAGTTACAACGTTAGCCTTTCCAGGGTGATAATTTATTTCACAATCGTAATCCTTCACAAACTCTAGCCGTCTTCGTTGTCGTATGTTCAGATCTTTTTGCTCAAAGAAATATTTGAGACTTTTATGATCGGTGTATATCTTACACCGTGCTCCATAGAAATGGCGTCTCCAGATCTTCAAAGCATGCACTACGGCTGCTAATTCTAAATCATGCGTTAGATAACTCATCTCGTGTGGTCTCTGTTGTCGCGAAGCATACGCTATAACTCTTCATTCTCGCATCAGTGCACATCTTGGACCATTTTTCGATGCATCAGTATAAACTGCATACTCTTGATCCGCTGGGGCAAAAGTAAGCCTCTTCTTTAGCTTTTGAAAACTTCGCTCGCATTCGTCCGTCCAAACGAACTTGACTTCTTTCTTTAGCATGTGCGTTAATGGCTTAGCGATTTTCGAAAAGCCCTCAATAAAACGTCGATAATATCCTGCTAATCCTATAAAACTGCGAATTTCGTGCGATGTGGTTGGCGATCTCCATTCCTGTATCGCTCGAACTTTCGTTGGGTCCATTTCAATTTCTCTCGCAAAACACTATGGGCGAGAAAATTGACTTCTTCAAGATAAAACTCGCATTTGCTAACTTCGCATAAAGCTTTCAGCTCGAAATCTCTCTAACACGATCATCAACCGCTCTTCGTGTTTTCGTTTACTCTTCGAGTAAATCAGGATATCGTCTATGAAGACTAACACGAACTTATCTAGGTATTCGTGTAAAATGCGATTCATGAGATCCATGAATACTGTCGGAGCATTCGTCAAACCGAAAGGCATGACTATAAACTCATAGTGTCCGTATCTCGTACGAAAAGCCGTCTTCGAAACATTTTCCGATCGTATCTTCAGCTGATGGTATCCCGTTCTCAAGTCAATCTTTGAAAAAGTTCTTGCTCCTTGTAGTTGCAGTTTTTAACTCTCGCAACTTTGTAGGGGCCATTCTGTACGGCGCTTTCGACATCGGTGCCGCGTCGTGCTCTAAATTGATCGTAAACTCAAGCTATCGATCTGGGGGTAATCCTGGTAAAGTATCAGGAAAAGCATCTTTTATACTCTCACACGACTGGTACGTCATCAACGTTTACCTTGGATTCGTCTCTCTGGTTCAGATATACAACGTACGCGGTTGTATCTTTTCTTCGCAAGAGATTTCTTGCTTGCAGTGCCGAGATGATCGGCTTCTTCTCCCATTTTCTCTCAATATTAATGAAGGAAGTAAGTTCTTAGCCAGATGGTTGAAAAGATATTTGTCTCTCCTTGCATTGTATCTTCGCATGGTTTTCTTCTAACCAATCCATTTCCACATAGGCATCAATCTCAGGTTTTCTAGCCTCGAGCTTAATCGATTCTAACTCGATTTCTAAGTTAGGGCACACGGATGAAACCGTAGTAATTCTGCCTATAAGTGTGGCTACCCTTTTGAGGTTGTGGAGCAAGCTCTACGTTCAGTGTCGTACAAAAAATACTATGGGCACGTCTTTCAACTCGCCTATATTTGACGAATTTCCTCTATTCTTGTCTGGTGCTTCCTACTCAAGCGCGAACAGTCTCTGATGATGCGGTTGATTCGCCCGCGATGATGCAGTTGATTCGCCTGCGGGGCTGGTAGTTGCCTTTTTGACTGACGTGGTCGATAGGCTGGCTGTTGTCGCTGGGGTAGAGGTAGCGGTAGAATTCCCTCCATTGCTTTGAGTTGTGGCCGAAACTGACTCGGTCGTCATCTGCTTCCACTTTGCTGACGATTCGGTCACTAGTTCGAGTAGTGCCCGACCCTTCCGCAGGTGTAACAGCTATTCTTCTTATCTTGCATTCTCTCAGACGTAATTTATTGCTCTTCGACAAGTCGATAACCCTCGCGGTCCTTAAAGGTTTACTGCTGCTGGGGGCAGTTGGGCCAATCATAAGGCTGTTCGTCTTCAGTTCTGATATCGCGGTGGCGTATTTTGACTCTGCCACGGCTCCTTGGGGATCTTGACTTCGGTCGTCCCATTTTCTCTTTTCTTCTTGCCCTCATCCAGAAAGGATGGATGCACGTCTGAGTGCTCTAACTCGTTTGGGGGTGCTGAAGCTCAAATCGCATTCTCTGGCTGCATTGCCAGTTCTATATCATATGCTCTATTTAATGCTTCAGTACACATAATCGCACTCTGACTCGTTAAATCGACTCGAATCTCTTGTCTCAATCATGATCGAAGCAATCCTGACATCTTCTCGTTCATCTCTTCTCGATATGTGGCATACCGGACAAGTCGCGAAACTGACGTTCGTATTCAGCTACGGTTTTATTGGCCTTATCTCCTATTAACAGCTCTATTTCTTTCTTCATTCGGTTTCTCTTTCTCGGTGAAAGTCTAAGGGAACATATATCAACCTTAGAACTAATTCTCATAACTCACAAATCTTAAGACCCTTACTCAACATCATACTGTTTTCTCAATTCTCATAACTCATCGTCAAGGACATATCTCATGTCTATCATCGCAACCTCAGCTCAAAACTCTACTCAAGCATAGAGACTCTCTGGTCATCGTCATATAGACATATAAGAAAATTTTCTCTTTCGAGAACTCTTACTAATTGCGGGGCAAAACGAAAATAAACATCCCCTATTATTACGACGATGCTACTTCTATACTAGTCATCATCCCAGTCTGCTATCGTCGAAAACGTTATCTGCTCTAATTTGTAATCTCGATCTCCTTGTATCTGCTGTTGCCTATTCT